>NC_057799.1:459452737-459520645 GCF_018294505.1 Triticum aestivum
AGTCGGACGTCTGAAGCGACATCACATAAAGGGCTTATATCAAAAGTAAATAGCGGGCGTGCCACAGTCGGACGTCTGAGCGACATGACATAAAGGGCTTATATTGAAAGTAAATGACAAGAGTGCCACAGTCGGACGTCTGAGCGACATCACATAAAGGGCTTATATTGAATGTAAATGACAAGAGTGCCACAGTCGGACGTCTGAGCGACATCACATAAAGGGCTTATATTGAAAGTAAATGACAAGAGTGCCACAGTCGGACGTCTGAGCGACATCACATAAAGGGCTTATATTCCATAACTTAATATTTCAGTGGCTCATAAATTTAAAAATCATTGCAAGGGAATAATCAGGTACGAGATAAAATAAAGGTTAGTCCATCCACAGGAATAACAATTCAAATGGGTATACCACTCAAGCTTGTTCACCGGGGATTTACCACGGAGACTGACATAGATATGGATATACTGGCCATGGTCCTTGACCATGGACACGATGACTCGGAAGGATTTGACTCTGCAGAGTTTGTACTTTAACCACAGCCAGCGGATTTCAGTAGTCACAAGGACTAGTCCCGTTTACGATGTTTTAGGAGAAACACATCTAACCAGAGCACACCCATTCAACATTCCAAAGCCAGGAATCACCCTCGGCAACGTTCAAGAAAAACCTTGAGACTGGGAGGCTACAACCTCGCGTAGCATGGGATCAAATTTATATACGCGCGCTCTAAGGGGTGCCCCCCTCTCGGTCCCAACCGGAAACACCCATGCCCCCTGACCGGATGACTGGCTTTAATCCAGGGCCATGGAACCCTCATCCCGGCCCCTCTATTTGGTGTGTACACAGAAAGAGGTTAACAACTTACTAAACCGTATTCTTTGCAGAAAACATGTGGCAGCACGAAAGGGGAAGAACGGTAACGTGACTCAGTCCACGTTAACGTTGGAGTTTATCGGAAGACGTAAGACTGGCATGCTACAACAATACCATCTTACTACCTCTCATGTCACCACATGATCAGGTCATCTCTCATCAGAGATCACGATAACTTCGAAACACACGGTCAGTTGCCTTGCATGCAACGTAATACTCACCGATGCTCTTATGCCATGCACAAACCATTCAAGCAAACATGCAAAACACCTATCATATCAAAGGTTCAAACATGCTTGCCTGGTTCGGAGAAGTCGGAGTCTAGCTCGGCGAAGTTCGCGGCTCCGTCACCTCCTCCGGAACCTACGGTATAATCGAAACCGTACACTATCGTAAAAATCATCGCGTGCATAAAAATTGTTCCAAAAAATTTCCAAATAAATACTATAAAAAACTAGACAAAAATATAAGACTGACAGAAAAAGAATCAATCAAAAATCATCTTTTATTAGAAAGATATAAGGGTTTTAGTCCAGGGACTAATCTGTGATGAAACAGAAAAGATCCAGGGACTTAACTGAGAAAACAGAAAACGGTTCGGAAAGAAATGCGCCAGCCCAAAGAGAAAACACACTCTGCCCGAAGGCGCCATCAGAAAACGGTTCGAGGGAAATAGAAGAGAGGCTGACGGGGGGGTCCACACGTCAGGTTTAAAAACGGCCAACGGAGCTCGCCGGCGCCCGAAGGCTGCGGTGGTCGCCGGCGTTGAACCACGGCGAGGCAGAGAGATCGGAGGGTACCAAGAGGTTCAGTGTGTTCTTCCGCGTCGGTGGGTGGTGGACTTGACCGACGGAGAGCACCATGTCGACGGCGACACTTTCTCCGGCGGACGGTGGCTCGGGCGATGGTGGAGAACTCCGGTGGGTGCTGCAAACTCCAAATTGAAGCGCGGGTCAGCAGAGTGGATGCACTAAAAGGCTACTGGCAAGAGCTGAGGGGTAGGGGTGCATGCACGGGAGCGAATCGAGCTGGGTCCCGTGGCGGGTCGAGGCGGCCGGAGTTGGGGAAGAAGGCTCCCTCGGGGCTCTTCCAGTGGCTTGGCGTGGTATTGGTGGTGTGTAGAGGTGGTGTGGGTTCGAGTTCGAGCTCGGGGCCTCCTTTTATAGGCGATCCGAGGGGGTGGCCGTGAACGGGATATCTCCGGCGAGCGATTACGGCGAGGCAGAGGTTGGGCAGGGGGTTTAGGAGGCTAGGCACCATCGGTCGGGCTAGGCGTAATGCGCCGATCCTCGATGGGGCGGCTGTACAGGCACGGCGGCGGCAGAGAGCGCGCTTCGCGCCTAGCAGTTCACGACGACGGATGGCAGCGTGCACGGGCGAGTGGGTGGCCACGCGGCGGCCTCCGGTGGCTTGGGCGGCGCTGGACGGCGCCGTCCACGCTGCGCCTCTCTCTGGCAGCCGCAAAGCCGCTGCTGCCGTCGCTCACGGGGTGGCGCACCTCCTCCTGCTCGTCGCCGACGCCCGCAAACCTCCAGGCGATCGTGCGGCGCAGGGATAAGAAGGAGGGGACAGGGAGCAAGGCGCCACTGCGGTACTGGCGAGATCGACATCGGGCTCTGAAGAAAACGACAGCAGTTTACTGAAACTGTTTCTCTGAATTTTGAACATGACAGCAACAGTGTCCATCAGGTGTTCGACGAAATGATTTGGCATGAAGAAAAAAAATCTGGAGCTGGGACTTGGTCAGGTGACCTCTCAATGCATCCAGAGGCTGCCTGAATTTTCTCAGATTTTTAGGAGGAGAATTCAAATGAATTTCATCAAATTTGGCAAATATGGTCCAAACTTGCAGCAAGCACAATTTGAAATATTTGAACTGGAGACCAGTGGATCTTCATGGATCTTGGTTGAGGGCTCTAAGGACTAGCTAGGGAAAAAGGTTTGGAGGCAAAACTCAAAGTAGAAATGGTAGTTCCTTTGAAAACCTTCAAGGATTAAAATAGAAGGCAGAAATTATTTTTGATAAGAATTAAATGGAAACAAATACATGGAGAGGTTCAACTTGCTGGATTTGAAGTATAACTTGACACAAAGATGGGGAAAGGCTTATGGGAGGGGATTTCCACTTAGGTCATGGCAAGAGGAGATTTTGAAAAGGGGAGAAGATCACTCCAAATGCCATAGGGCTATTTAGAAGATTTTTAAAAAGAAATCTCCCAAGTGAAAAGCATTTGGTTTTGAGTCCACATAAGAAGGAAAAACCTCCAAGACCAAAATCAAGTCTTGGGTGAATCCAAAACAAAACACTTGTCATAAAAGAAAATATTTTGAGAGGGAGAGTTCTTCAGAAAAATTTAAATAACATCCCTTAAATCAAATTAAAGTTTGAAAAAGCCAAAAAAAAATTGGGTGTCACAACACCTACCCCCTTAGGAAAAATCTCGTCCCCGAGATTTCTGCTGATCCTCAAACAGATATGGGTACTCTGCCTGAATAAAATCTTCTCTTTCCCATGTAGCTTCATCCTCGGTGTGATTGCTCCACTGGACCTTGAAGAATTTAGTTGTTTTCTGACGGGTCCTCCTTTCAGACTCTTCCAAAATCTTTACTGGCCGCTCTCTGTAGGTGAGGTCTGGTTGCACATCAATGATTTCATGAGATACATGCTTTTCCGGGTTGCTTACGGAATTTCTCAATTGTGAGACGTGGAACACGTCATGGACGTCTGACAGCTCCTTGGGTAGGTCTAGCTGGTAGGCTACCGTGCCTCTTCGTGCAACTATACAGAATGGTCCAATAAATCTTGGGGCTAGCTTCCCTTACATTTTGAACCGTTGCAGGCCCCTCATTGGAGACACTCGCAGGTATACATATTCACCGGGTTCGAAGCTGACCTCACGATGTTTTCGATCGTAATAGCTCTTTTGTCGGCTTTGAGCTGTCTTGAGTCTGTCCCAGATCTGTTTAACCTTCTCCTCGGCTTCCTTGAGCATGTCTAGGCTAAAGATACGACTGTCACCTGTTTCTGACCAATTTAGTGGGGTACGACACCTCCGTCCGTATAATGCTTCAAAAGGTGCCATTTGTAAGCTGGCTTGGTAACTGTTGTTGTAAGCAAACTCGGCATATTGGAAACTTTCTTCCCAACTGGATCCATAGGTGAGCACACAGGCTCTCAGCATGTCCTCTAGGATTTGGTTCACACGTTCCGTTTGTCCATCAGTCTGAGGGTGGTACGCTGTACTGAATGCTAGTTGAGTGCCCAGAGCTTGTTGTAAGTGATCCCAGAATTTAGAGACAAATTGAGTGCCTCGGTCGGATATTATAGTCTTTGGGACTCCATGCAAACAAACTATACGGGAGAGATAAAGCTTGGCTAGCCTTTGTGTGGAGTAGGTCGTCTTCACGGGAATGAAATGTGCTACCTTGGTTAGTCTATCTGTGATGACCCATATGGCATCATTTCCGCGTTGCGATCGAGGTAGTCCGACGATGAAGTCCACTCCAATTTCATCCCATTTCCACTCCGGTATCCTGTTTGGCTGGAGTAGCCCTGCCGGCTTTTGATGCTCGGCTTTAATGCGCTAACATGAATCGCAACAAGCAATGAATGCGGCTATATCCCTTTTCATACCGTGCCACAAAAATCTTTCCTGAATGTCTTTGTACATTTTGGTTCCTCCAGGGTGGATCGAGTATGGAGCGGTGTGGCTTTCGGTTAGGATTTGTTGCTTGAGTTCCTCAATGTTTGGTACGCAAAGTCTGTCCCCGTACCATAATATTCCTTCATTGTCTGTGACGAACTCTGAAGCCTTGCCAAGGTTCATTTTTCTCTTTATACCTTCGATGCTGGGATGTCCCTGCTGAGCCTTCTTCATTTGTTCCACTAGGGTGGGTTGTATCTCCAGATTTGATACGGTGCCCTCAGAGACTAACACCATGTTGAGTCTAGCGAACTCCTGCTGAAACATAGGCCTCAAGTTTTGTGGACCGTCGTTGCCCGGGCTGGGGTTTCGACTAAGAGCATCTGCCACTACATTTGCTTTCCCTGGATGGTAGTGAATGCCGACATCATAGTCCTTGACCAATTCCAACCAGCGTCGTTGGCGTAAATTTAGTTCTGGTTGTGTGAAAATATATTTAAGGCTCTTATGGTCCGTATATATTTCACAACGATTTCCCAACAGAAAGTGCCTCCACTCCTTGAGTGCATGGATGACCGCTGCTAGCTCCAAGTCATGAGTTGGATAATTTTCCTCATGCTTCCGTAGTTGCCTGGAAGCATACGCGACAACTTTGCCATCCTGCATCAGCACACATCCGAGGCCCTTCCGAGATGCGTCACAATACACTTCAAAACTCTTGTGTATGTCTGGCACAGTTAAGACCGGTGCGGTTGTTAGTTTCTTCTTGAGTTCTTGGAAGCTTTTCTCGCATGCTTCCGTCCATACAAATTTCTTGTCTTTCTTGAGCAATTGTGTCATTGGTTTTGCCACAGTGGAGAATCCTTCAATAAATCTTCTGTAATATCCGGCCATTCCTAGGAAACTCCGCACATTTGTCACGTTGGCTGGTGGTTTCCAGTCTAGTATGGCTTTGACTTTTTCTGGGTCTACGGCCACGCCTTCTTGGGTTAATATATGGCCTAGGAAACCAACTTGCCTTAGCCAAAATTCACACTTGCTAAATTTGGCGTACAATTGATGTTTCCTTAATTCTCCCAAAACAATTCTGAGATGTTTAGCATGCTCTTCTGGTGTCCTTGAATATACCAGAATTGTCAATGAACACCACAAAAAATTTGTCCATAAATTTCATAAACACTTTGTTCATGAGGTGGACGAAATATGCGGGGGCGTTCGTCAGTCCAAACGGCATTACTGTGAACTCATATAATCCGTATCTGGAGGTGAATGCTGTCTTAGGGATATCTTCTGTCCGTACTTTTAATTGATGATATCCCGATCTTAAATCAATTTTTGAGAACACTTGGCTTGAGCGAGCTGGTCAAACAAATCATTTATCTGTGGCATCGGATATTTGTTTTTGATGGTGGCCATATTGAGAGCTCGATAGTCTATACACAATCTCAGTGTCCCATCCTTTTTCTTGGCGAATAATACTGGCGAACCCCAAGGTGAGGAGCTGGCTCGAATAAATCCTTTGTCTAGTAATTCCTTTATCTGCTTCTTCAATTCTACCAATTCTGAGGGCGCCATTCTATAAGGTTTCTTATAGATGGGAGTGGTGCCAGGTGCTAGTTCAATGCTGAACTCTATCTCTCGGTCTGGTGGCATGCCTGGTAGTTCTTCAGGAAATACGTCAGGGAACTCGCACACCACTGGAACTTTTCTCAGTTCTGAAATGTCCACTTTGTTCAATTTTGGTTGCCGTGACCGTGGTCTCTCTTGAGCGGTAACTTTTATTGTCCTGCCGTGATGGTGGGTGAGAATCACGGTCCGATTGAAACAGTCAATAAATCCCTTGTTGGTGGTCAACCAGTCCATCCCTAGGATGACATCCAGTCCTTTATTTTCCAACACGATGAGATTAGCCTGAAACTTTAGTCCTTCGAATTTAATAATCACTCCTTGGCAGTAACTCTGAGTGATCTGCTTATTCCCGGGGGACTTGATGATCATAGATTTTTCCAAGGGAAGTATCGGAAAACCATGTTGTAAAACAAAACTCTTTGAAACGAACGAGTGAGAAGCTCCAGAATCAAACAAAACCATGGCAGGTACTGTGTTGATAGGGAACGTACCGAGTACGATGTCTGGGGCATTCTGGGCTTCTTCCCTGGTCACATGGTTCAGGTGACCCTTCTTGTGATTGTTGTTGGGGTTGAAATTGTTGCGCTTGGGGGCTGGATTGTTCCCACCATTGTTCGGCTTGGGGACCGAGTTCCTTGGCTTTGAGCACTGTTTGGCATAGTGCCCTTCTTCACCACAAGCATAGCAAGTGACCCCTGGATGGTACGTGAAGTCCTTGTCCCTGGAATGAAACTGTCTGGTTGGCCTTAGATCAGTAGTCGTGGATTTTCTTGCTTCAATCCTCTGAACATCAGTCTTGCTTCGGTTGTTGCGAGCAAGAGTCGTCTTGTCCCTCTTTCGCTTACGAATATCTTCCAGACTGCGACGTTCATTCTCCAAGGTAATGGCCTTGTCAACCAGAGTTTTAAAATCCGGGAAAGTGTGTACGACCAGTTGGCATCTTAATGCTGGCGCCAGGCCGTCCAAAAACTTTTCCATCCTTTTGTTCTCAGTCATATGCTCATTGTAGGCATAACGAGATAGCTCGGTAAACTGACCGTTGTATTCTGTTACTGACATGCCTCCTTGCTTGAGGTCATCAAATTCTCTTTTCTTGATTTTTATGATGCTCCTGGGGATGTGTGCCCCACGAAAGCCTTCCTTAAACTCTTCCCAAGTGATGTTGTGTTCACTGGGATGCATGTGTAGGAAGTTTTCCCACCATGCTGCAGCTGCTCCAGTGAGGTAGTGGGGTGCATAAAGCACCTTCTCATGGTCAGAACATTGAGCAATAATCAACTTTCTTTCGATGTCACGAAGCCAATCATCGTCTTCAAGTGGCCTATCAGTGTGAGCAAACGTTGGAGGGCGAGTCTTCTGTAGTTCAGACAACTTGGAGTGTGGTTGGTATGGCTCTCAGTGATTCCCCATATTGATGACGCGATTCATCATTTCTTGGTGTTGCTATTGGCTTTGTTCAAAAAGGCGGCATACTTGAGATAAGGCTGCTTCGCTGTCCTGTTGACTAGATTGTCCCTGAGTGAAGTTGTTGCTTGTTTGTGTTCCATAAACTTCTTCTGGTTGATTGGGCATGGAACGAGTCCACGGACGAGACATTTTCCACTCTGGGGTATTATTTTGCAAAACTCATGAGAAGAACTGTGTGGCACAAGGAAAATCTTGCAAAGGCAAAAATTTAAAAGACCTCGAGATTTTTCAAGAAAACATAAATGATTTCGCACGGAGAAGGACTGCTTAGCACATATCTTACACGCGATACGTAAACATACGATACATCACTCAGGATGTGCGCACACACTCCTGACATGTTATTTAGGCTAGCATACTCCTCCGGGACCCTACATGAAGCGCACACAAAACTACAAACTAACGTACATATAAAACATATCATACATGCAGGCACATCGCGCAGCGACTAGGCGCACTCAGTCGGAGATGGTGAAGATGTCCTTCCCCTTGCCGAGCGTAAGACCCAGCGGTGCAGGAGACTCAACCTCCACCTCCTCCCTAGTAGGCTCCAGGCGCGTAGCAGTGCGCTGAGGTGATGGCGCGGGTGCGACAGGCGGCAGTGCGGGTGCGGCAGGCGGTGCAGCCCTGACTGGAGTAGGAGCGGTGACTCGGTCAAACTCCTCAGTGGTAGGCAGACGGCGAGCAGTGGCCAAAATGGCCAGTGAATAAGATGCTGAGGACGAGACGAAAGTCAGTGGCGGTGCCACGTGGAGAAGCTCCTTCCTGCAGGCAGGACCGCCCCGAACTAAGTCCATGCGGGCAGCCACAAGATCGTCCACGAGGTTGTCGAAATCTTCCTGCAGAGCTTTGAGATACTCAACCAGCATCTCGATAGCTTCATCCCGCTCTCCCCTATGGCAGGCGAATGCATAGTGACAAGTATATGGCACATGGCATGGGAGGAAGCGGTAGCGACGAGTCTTCATCGAAGGAAGAATGTCCCGAAGGCGAGCTATCGCCTCACGGGCAGCCATCTGCATGGCATGCCTCTCCGTAGGCATGGCCCTTCCCACAAAATGGAAGTGGCGAGACGCAGAACGTCCTCCCTTGAATTGCACCACGGCCTGGTGCATAGACACGTCGTCGCTGAGCTTGTGCTGGTAAAGCGTGAACTCCGGACGAGTCGCTGGTCCGATCGCGAGCTTGGTGATGGAGAGAGGAGTTTGTCAAACCCCTCGGGCACATTAGTGAACACCCGAGTCTTGCAGTCATTGCCAGCCATCTACAAAAGTAGGCAAAAATTCTGAGTAGTCAAATCATAAATTTATGATGACCAACAGAAAATAGCTACATTTGCAAAATGCTGAAAAAGCACTAAAGACGCTAATAACCGATTAGCGATCGCACCTAGTGGCTTCCTACAGTCAGCCTGGCTCTGATACCAATCTTGTCACGACCGGTTTTCCAATAAAAATATTTATTAAGAAAACGATCCCTTTTACGGACCAGCAGAGAAGAATCTTTCTCACTGGTAGACAATATCTTGATCACAGAAGGAAAAACGAGGAGTACTAAATATAATACAAGGTTGAGCGGAGACTGCTCAACAATTTATTACAAGCACGCCGATAAAATATAACGGCGAATAGGGTGGCATAACTACTAGCTCACAAATAAAAGCGGTGGTGGAAATGTCACAGGGAAGTGGGTGACATGACTCCTGAATCTGACAACCCTTCGAGCGTCGGAGTGAGGCTCGAGGAGACTTATTGTGGGTGGCGGAAGCGTATATAATACAAGTGACCAATATCCAGGATCGCACGGGACTGACTGGGATTCCTCTAGGCGTCGGACTCACTATCAAACTCTTCATCCATGAGATCGCCCTCGTCAACATCTGGCCAAATCAACAAGCCAGGTGAGTACTATGAAAGTACTCGCAAGACAGTTCGGACATAAGATATAACAAATGTGAACATGATGCATATGAACAGATTAACAAGCGCACTCAGACAATGAGATAATAATGTATGGGAAATAAAAGGGGAGTCGGGCGGTAGTCCTCCCGAAACCCCAAAGTAATACTGAGGGCCAATCGAGTGTCTGAATGACTCCTCGAAAGGATACAAAAAGAATAACAATGCCGCAGTCGGGCGTCAAGGCGACACCACATAAAGGGCTTATAATGGAAAAATAAATAACAGTGCATGCCACAGTCGGACGTCTGAAGCGACATCACATAAAGGGCTTATATCAAAAGTATATAGCGGGCGTGCCACAGTCGGACGTCTGAGCGACATCACATAAAGGGCTTATATTGAAAGCAAATGACAAGAGTGCCACAGTCGGACGTCTGAGCGACATCACATAAAGGGCTTATATTGAAAGTAAATGACAAGAGTGCCACAGTCGGACGTCTGAGCGACATCACATAAAGGGCTTACATTCCATAACTTAATATTTCAGTGGCTCATAAATTTAAAAATCATTGCAAGGGAATAATCAGGTACGAGATAAAATAAAGGTTAGTCCATCCACAGGAATAACAATTCAAACGGGTATACCACTCAAGCTTGTTCACCGGGGATTTACCACGGAGACTGACATAGATATGGATATACTGGCCATGGTCCTTGACCATGGACACGATGACTCGGAAGGATTTGACTCTGCAGAGTTTGTACTTTAACCACAGCCAACGGATTTCAGTAGTCATAAGGACTAGTTCCGTTTACGGTGTTTTAGGAGAAACACATCTAACCAGTACACACCCATTCAACATTCCGAAGCCAGGAATCACCCTCGGCAACGTTCAAGAAAAACCTTGAGACGGGGAGCCTACAACCTCACGTAGCATGGGATCAAATTTATATACGCGCGCTCTAAGGGGTGCCCCCCTCTCGGTCCCAACCGGAAACACCCATGCCCCCTGACCGGATGACTGGCTTTAATCCAGGGCCATGGAACCCTCATCCCGGCCCCTCTATTTGGTGTGTACATGGAAAGAGGTTAACAACTTACTAAACCGTATTCTTTGCAGAAAACATGTGGCAGCACGAAAGGGGAAGAACGGTAACGTGACTCAGTCCACGTTAACGTTGGAGTTTATCGGAAGACGTAAGACTGGCATGCTACAACAATACCATCTTACTAACTCTCATGTCACCACATGATCAGGTCATCTCTCATCAGAGATCACGATAACTTCGAAACACATGGTCAGTTGCCTTGCATGCAACGTAATGCTCACCGATGCTCTTATGCCATGCAGAAACCATTCAAGCAAACATGCAAAACACCTATCATATCAAAGGTTCAAACATGCTTGCCTGGTTCGGAGAAGTCGGAGTCTAGCTCGGCGAAGTTCGCGGCTCCGTCACCTCCTCCGGAACCTACGGTATAATCGAAACCGTACACTATCGTAAAAATCATCGCGTGCATAAAAATTGTTCCAAAAAATTTCCAAATAAATACTATAAAAAACTAGACAAAAATATAAGACTGACAAAAAAAGAATCAATCAAAAATCATCTTTTATTAAAAAGATATAAGGGTTTTAGTCCAGGGACTAATCTGTGATGAAACAGAAAAGATCCAGGGACTTAACTGAGAAAACAGAAAACGGTTCGGAAAGAAATGCGCCAGCCCAAAGAGAAAACGCACTCTACCCGAAGGCGCCATCAGAAAACGGTTCGAGGGAAATAGAAGAGAGGCTGACGGGGGGGTCCACACGTCAGGTTTAAAAATGGCCATCGGAGCTCGTCGGCGCCCGAAGGCTGCGGTGGTCGCCGGCGTTGAACCACGGCGAGGCAGAGAGATCGGAGGGTACCAAGAGGTTCAGTGTGTTCTTTCGCGTCGGTGGTGGACTTGACCGACGGAGAGCACCACGTCGACGGCGACACTTTCTCCAGCGGACGGTGGCTCGGGCGATGGTGGAGAACTCCGGTGGGTGCTGCAAACTCCAAATTGAAGCGCGGGTCAGCAGAGTGGATGCACTAGAAGGCTACTGGCAAGAGCTGAGGGGTAGGGGTGCACGCACGGGAGCGAATCGAGCTGTGTCCCGTGGCGGGTCGAGGCGGCCGGAGTTGGGGAAGAAGGCTCCCTTGGGGCTCTTCCAGTGACTTGGCGTGGTATTGGTGGTGTGTAGAGGTGGTGTGGGTTCGAGTTCGAGCTTGGGGGCTCCTTTTATAGGCGATCCGAGGGGGTGGCCGTGAACGGGATATCTCCGGCGAGCGATTACGGCGAGGCAGAGGTTGGGCAGGGGGTTTAGGAGGCTAGGCACCATCAGAGAGAATCACTGGTCCCGTTCCACTGCTAAACCTCGATCGGGCTAGGCGTAATGCGCCGATCCTCGACGGGGCGGCCGTATGGGCACGGCGGCGGCAGAGAGCGTGCTCCGCGCCTAGCAGTTCACGACGACGGATGGCAGCGTGCACGGGCGAGTGGGTGGCCACGCGGCGGCCTCCGGTGGCTTGGGCGGCGCTGGACGGCGCCGTCCACGCTGCGCCTCTCTCTGGCAGCCGCAAAGCCGCTGCTGCCGTCGCTCACGGGGTGGCGCACCTCCTCCTGCTCGTCGCCGACGCCCGCAAACCTCTAGGCGATCGTGCGGCGCAGGGATAAGAAGGAGGGGACAGGGAGCAAGGCGCCACCGCGGTACTGGCGAGATCGACATCGGGCTCTGAAGAAAACGACAGCAGTTTACTGAAACTGTTTCTCTGAATTTTGAACATGACAGCAACAGTGTCCATCAGGTGTTCGACGAAATGATTTGGCATGAAGAAAAAAATTCTGGACCTGGGACTTGGTCAGGTGACCTCTCAATGCATCCAGAGGCTGCCTGAATTTTCTCAGATTTTTAGGAGGAGAATTCAAATGAATTTCATCAAATTTGGCAAATATGGTCCAAACTTGCAGCAAGCACAATTTGAAATATTTGAACTGGAGACCAATGGATCTTCATGGATCTTGGTTGAGGGCTCTAAGGACTAGCTAGGGAAAAAGGTTTGGAGGCAAAACTCAAAGTAGAAATGGTAGTTCCTTTGAAAAGCTCCAAGGATTAAAATAGAAGGCAGAAATTATTTTTGATAAGAATTAAATGGAAACAAATACATGGAGAGGTTCAACTTGCTGGATTTGAAGTATAACTTGACACAAAGATGGGGAAAGGCTTATGCGAGGGGATTTCCACTTAGGTCATGGCAAGAGGAGATTTTGAAAAGGGGAGAAGATCACTCCAAATGCCATAGGGCTATTTAAAAGATTTTTCAAAAGAAATCTCCCAAGTGAAAAGCATTTGGTTTTGAGTCCACATAAGAAGGAAAAACCTCCAAGACCAAAATCAAGTCTTGGGTGAATCCAAAACAAAACACTTGTCATAAAAGAAAATATTTTGAGAGGGAGAGTTCTTCAGAAAAATTTAAATAACATCCCTTAAATCAAATAAAAGTTTGAAAAAGCCAAAAAAAATTTGGGTGTCACACAAACACGTTATATATCTCTCTATCTAACGCATAAGTGCACACACTTTATATGCATCGGCATTTCTCTTTCACACATGCTCACAATCTCACCCAGGGTGTCGGGGTGTCTCATGCACATGCTCTCTCTCTTTCTCTCTCTCTCTCTTTCTGACTACTATGTACCACTCTCTTCACTAATCTCAGTTGGAAACCACTATTTCTCTCACATGCATATATACACATCCACGGTCTCTACTAGCCCTCTATACGCACATATATGTGCCTACGTGTCTCCCGCACGCACATTATCTTTAGGCCTCTCTCGCACACATTGCCCCCCCCCCCGACACACCTCTCTCTTAGTAGTTGGCAGATATGATTTCATCATATCATTCGGTAGGATACCCCTGGCTGTTAGGTTGGATGGTAATTCGAGGCAAAGTTTTACCCTAGTTCGGATCGGACCCTTGCAGTTGAAGAAAGAGCCTACTCCTGGTACTGTATATTAGTGATAGGGGTGTGTACAAAGTACACATGAATACCAGGCATTGTGCGTGTGTGTATACTATCGACGAACTAGCCCCCAAGCTTGTATAACATACTAAGGCCTAGGGTTACAAATCATATATAGTCGGCTTATCAACAGTGGGGATAGAGTCCTCCACGACTCTGGTAGCTTCATGTTGTACGCCGAGTCCTCCACATGGGTCTTCGTATAACACGTCTCGGTCCAACCTATATGTGGCGCAGGATGGAACCGACCCATGAGTCTTCATATTGACCCACCACAACTAGAAATGATGTGCCCACCACACCACACACGCAATCGGCAACTAAGAAAATAAGCATATACAATAGTACAACGGTATCTAGCTCACGATACGTCTCCATATTTTGTTGATGACACTGACGGACTTTGCATTTGATGCGTGCTCCGTATTTTGTTGACGACACTTACGGTCATTGTATTTGAAGCGAAAGCACGATATGGTCACTGGACTTCAGAATAAGCTCATCACGGTCACCACATACATTTTGTCGTGCTAACCAACATGTGGTTGGATGGTTAGAGGACAGTGGTTTCTCTAGCCCACCAAGGCTAAAGTCCCGGTGCTCGCATTTATCTTGTGTTAATTTCAGTATTTTCCGGCGATGTACGTTCAGTGGGAGGAGACGTTCCACTCGACTATGAGGCACCTATGGTGACTTCGTAAAATCTCAAGATCATATATGCTGGCCCACTCTCTCGAAGGTGCTCATAGGGGTAGGGTTCGCGTGTGTGCGCTTATAGCGGTGAGTGCTTGCGCGTATATATGAGCCCTTGCGGCTGTACCATGTTAAACAAATACATATCATGATTATACGGTCACTGGCTCACCCGTACAACTCCGTATTTTGTTGATGACACAATCAATTGACCAGTCAAACGTTCCACGCGGCGCAACTAGTGTTGCACCATCGGGGCGCGTAACCGTGGGGCCCACCTGTCAGCCCGTATATGAAAGAAAGAAATGGTAGTTTGAGTCTGCACTGTGTTAATAAAATAGGAGTACATTTTAGGGTGATCATACGGTCACTGGCTCACCATACAGCTCCGTAATTTGTTGATAACACGATCAATTGACCAGTCAAACGATCCACATTCAGCAGCGCACATTACCATAGGGCCCACCTGTCAGCGCGTATATGAAGGACAGAAATGGTAATAAATTAGTGGTCGGTGGGTATTCGAAGTCATGAGACCTCTGGTTAGCAGTCACCGGCGGTTGGGGGGCGTTCGTTGGGCGGTGGGGTGGGGATCCCCGGAGAAAAAGCTCGGTGGGGGCGGGGGGGCTAGAGGGATGGCCGATGCGGCAGCGGACTGGCGGTGGGGAGTGGTTTCGGGGAGGGCGGGCCGGCCGCGGGCGGCGGGGGCTGGCGGTTCGGCCGGTGGTGGCTGGCGGCTCAGGGGGGTGGAGTTTGATGATAGACTGGAGGCCCTTGATTTAGTATCCAACGGCTGGAAAATCTAATGACCAGAGATGAAAAAGTCAGTCGACTAACGTGTAGCCTCACCCCGCACGTACACATGCACGCACGCAAGACACGCACGCATGTAGGCGTGCAACACTGACACGTAGACACGCACGCATGCTGGCGTGCAACACTGACACGTACACATGCACTCACGAACACACGCACGTACGCACCCATGCATGCAACACTGAAACGTACCCTTGCACGCACGCAACACTCGCACGCCTGCATGCACACAGCACACGACGCAAGACACACGCTCAACCTATACGTGCATGCACCCTTTGTTAAGGACATGGATTGTTACGGGTATTAATCAATCTTATCTGTGATAAGCAGAACATTGATGTTTGCAGCGGTCTTTATGAATCACAACGTATCGAACGGGCGATCAACATAGTAGGCTTATCTACATGAAAAAGATGATGTCACACTCAATGAACAATCATCGGTTTATGAAATGCCCGCTTCTGACCGCCCTGGCCCACCAAAGGTTCCTCTGCTGTGCGCTGCCTGCGTTGGGTCACTGACATGCAGGCCATGCACCCAAAGAGCCCACACGTCAGTGGAAGAACGGCGCAGTGTCCTAGGTCAGAGTCGAGGGCGCCACTCGCGGCACGCCCGGCTGAACACGCCTCCGTGCCGCATTCAAGCGCCTCCATGAAACCCGCCCGTGTGGAAGCCGAGAAACCCACTCTGGACACATGTCCGTTCATGACCGGGCCGGCATTAAACGCAACACCGGCCGAGCTCCTCCCGTCCGCCGTCTATTTAATCTCCTATTTAAACGAGGCCAAACGCCGGCCAAGAATCGCACACCTCTGCCGCTCCCCTATCTCCTCCACCATTTTGCCCACTCTTACAATGTCTTACGAAGAGTAGTTATTCCGCATCCAAGCCGGCTGGGTAGCCCGCCGGATACGAGCTATGTAGCTCGCTGATCCACCTCCCTCCCCTCGCCCGACGGAGCCAGTTGCCGCCCCAAGCCAGCGCGCGGTTCAGCAACTCGCCGCTCCAGGCCAGCTCGACGAGGAGCGGCGCACGGGCGTCATTGCTGTCGTCCATGCCGCCGCCTCGTACCGCGTCTCCCATTTCTGTGGCCGAGACTCCCATGCCGGCGGCCGCGCCATGCAAGCAGCGACAGAAGCCGGGTGCGCGGAGAGCGACGAGTCGGTGGCCAGCGCCTCCGCGTTCGCCGCCATCATCGAGGAGAAGTAGAACACGGGAGGCCGCCGCCGCTTGGGTCCCATGAAGGCCACCGCGGAGACGACGCCGGCGTACACAGCAGGTGTCTTGCCGGATCTTTTTATTGCGAGGACCTTCGTCGACCCCGCATGGGCTCCACGGAAGAGGGGAATGTTAGGATGAACTCGTGCCGGTGTCGGCCATGACGAAGTAGTGGCCGGTGATGAACTCGAACCGGTGCCGACCACCATCATCTTCGCCACCAGCCAATGATATCAGTTGGGCAGTGGGGAAGCGAGCCGTCCTTTGCGCTGAAGCATATACCTCCGGGGCTCCCGGCAGTCCGGTGATCGTGCTGCTGGACATGAGGACAACAAATCGATCGGCGGGCGACCATTTATGCCAGGTATTATATACCTGTGCTGTCCAGAACTAGCACCGCGTAGTTCATTTGAATGTAATGAAATCCGTCATGTTTGTATGAAAATCTGGTATTTTATATGATTTCCGTCGTTGTTTATATGAAATATCAGTTTGTCTACGTGTTTGCGTGAATTTCGTCCCGTTGGTTGAGTTGCTGTCATAATGTGTGCGGCTACGGTTGGATGGCGTAATTTGCGGGTCGCCGGTCGGTCTGCGGGCGGCTCGGGCGACGTTGTGGGACAAAAAACACAGCTCGTGCGAGCTCGTCTCTAACGTGCGCGCTGGAGGATGCATGACAGCATGAGCACCCGAGCCATTCCTCGTTCATCGGTGGCAAAGGCACCGATGGACAAAAGGGTCGCCAATATTTTGGCTACCCCGGGCAAGATCCAAACAGCCCCTCCCAACAGATTCAAATCCCTCGTTCGCCGTGGAATTTTGCCATGTGTTGTTTTCATGGACTAGCAAGATGCCCGTGCATTGCACGGAACATCAAGATGCATTTTTTTACAAACTCCCGCATGCATGCAAGGGATAATTAATGTCCTCCTTTGCTAGTACCACGAGGCAAACACCATTAATATTGCATCGTTTAGTGTTAGTGGCCTTGTATATCTGCAAATTGTAACTTTGATAGTGGCCCCTTGTATATAAAAATGGAGGGAGAAAGATGAGAGATAAGGTGAGGAGGAGTGGGGCGTGGTGGTGACTGGTGGTCGGACTGGGCAGAGGCATGGGGATGGACCGCGCATTATGTCTAGGTTTGTATCTCTCTCACACACACCCACGTAGGTGGGGGACGTGCACGAAGAGAAGAGGTGCACGCATGGCGCACGTACTCCCGTCTCTTTCCCAACCACACCCGCGCGGGTACACGGTGGAGCTCATTTCTGTACAAAAAAGGCAGCCCACGTGGTAATTTGGCACGTGTACTGGTTTTCCACTTGGTGGAGGGAGGATCGTCTACCATGGGTGAACAAACAAATTGCGACTTTATGCGTTATGTTAAATAAATAAAAAGAGGCAAACCATGTGGGGCCTACCTTAGAGGCAAGGCTCTATACACTGGAGTATTTTTGATGTGTCCCGTCAACTCGCAGAACGAGGAGAAGCTTGCTTAGTACGCCGTCTCCCCCGCCCACGGGCACGGTGGCTCGCGGGATGAGGTGAAGCTTGCTTACGAGTAGTAGTAGTAGTAGTAGTAGTAGTAGTAGTACTACTACTACTACTACTACTGTACGCCTTTACGCCCGCTCCCCCGCCCACGCGCGCGGTGGCTCACAGCACGAGGAGAAAATTTTACTACTCCGTCCGTTTACTCGTCGTCCCTACTACGTACTTTGGTTAGTAGTCCCTCCATTTACTTATACAAGGCCACTATAAAAAAATACATTTTTCATCTATACAAGGCCACAAATAGTAATCGAGACAAAAGTTACTACTCCCTCCTTTCCAGTTTATGGCTCAATTTCAAAATCTCTCCAACCAAGGTAGACGATGAGTGGTCGAATTAATTTCGTAGTTTGCACAAGTAATTAGTACGCTCGTTTTTCTCAAGAAGTTATGTTTACCGAGGCATTAATTAGAACGAATGCATGAATGACCACTACATTTCCATGAACTTGTACATGCATTGGTTAGTTTCCTCTTGACACTGCTAGCGTCGGGTGATCTAACGCACCTCGAAATCCAACATGTAATGGTACTACTACTAGTATAGTAGAATTGAGACTTATCAAACGGAAAAACGAATGTTTTTTAGATGAGCCCTATAAACCCTAGTGGGTACGTACTCCGTAAAAATAGATTTTTCCAAAACTAAGTCGCTCCCTTTCATGAATTCTGTAGTATACTCCTCCGTCGACGCTCCCTTTCATGAATTCTGTACTTCCTGTCGCCGACATGTGGGACATATAGCAACCGGGTCGACGTGTCAAGCACCAAATAACAGTGCAGAATAGCAGGGGGGACGCACCCCACTCGTACCGGCCCAGTAGTAGTAATGAGCAATGAGACGTCAAATCACAATGCCGCACCTTCCCAGACGGACGAAGCAACCATTATTTCACACTTCGGTTCGCCATCATCTCAAACCACGTAGTATTGCTTCTGCCTCAAGAGGGACACGCGCATCGCCTTGGTACATCATGACACGTGGGACCGCATGACAGGCCATGCACCCCCGCCGATCGCTCGGTAAAATCACCTCATTTTTACTATACTTCCTCCGTATCGGTTTACTACATGGCATGCACGTCATTCTATGTTGAGAATTTAACTGGCTATATATGTGATGAACAGTACTCTAGCCTTTTAAAAAATGTATACTTTTGTACAGTAGTACTATCGATGGATTGCGCCATGGAGCAAAAATTGAAATTAAAAAAAAGGTGGTACATATAGAGAGCGCTCGTCGCCAAATTATGCATATAGTACTATTAAAAAAGCTAGTACGTGCTTAATTGGGGTGCTAAATTATATTAAAGAAATACTAGTAGTATGTACATACTGAAGAGTTAAAGTACCGAGAAGAAATAACATAGTTCTGCTGGGGGCTCAGCACAACACACCCCTCAAATTAAACTAAGCACACCTGAAATTAAACTATGCAACTAATCCGGTAGACACTGCATTAGAAGTTTAGAACCACCATGAGCAACGACACTGCCACCTTACTCGGAGTCCTCGTCCACGTCCTCGACTTCGTCCTTGTCCCTCTTCCTCTTGGCCGATACTTCTTTGCTTGAACTGCACACTTGGCTGTTGCTCTTCATCCAACCCTTGTAGATATTGAAACAAAGGTAGCCATCCATTGCAGCGTAGTGGATGTGGTCTATATCTAGTACATTCCGCTACCATGCATGACGATGAAACGTGTAATGAGGTTTCTCCAGTTTACGGTACGAAGGATGAACCATGGCTCCTGCCAGGGTCAGCATTGAAGGCTGACGAGAGGGCACCAGCCGATTCTTCTGGAGGTCGAAGGGGTTGCCTACAACGAGGCCTATCCGACCCAGGACTTCTTTGTCGTTCTCAAAGTCTACAGTAATGAATTTCACTATTTTGTCCTTGAGGAAGTTCTTAAAATCCTGGCACTCAACGTCGGCATGGCATATGTGGTAGACCAAGCAAACGTTATGTACGCAAACCTAGATCACGGCGGGCTTCTTCCTCTCTTCGTCCTTTAGATCCTTCTCTCCTCCCAGGACTGTGGTGTACTCAACATCTAGCCCAGCGACCCACTCATCATTTGAGTTTTCGAACATGCGTCTTAAAAGAGAAAGGCATCCTTTCACCGTCGCGGAAGAACGGGTGTAGATGACGTCGAACTCATCGCCGGTGATGGTTCTAACCTTGTACTCACCGCCGATCGTGGAGATTTGGGACGCCATGGATTTGGGAGGAGGTTTAGGATTAGTGGAACTGCCGTAATGTGAATGGACGGGATGACTAGGAGCGAACCGCCGTAGTATTGAAGGACGTGCGGGGACGAATAGGAGCGAACTGCCAGCGTGCGAACGACAGGGTAGTGGCTTTCCATTCTCCCATGATACGGGCTTCCGAGAGCCCTTGGATCTGAGATCGAACGGTTGCCTGGCATGATTCTAGACCTATGGGTGAATATCCTATCCTGGAGGGTTATTCTGCAAATTTTCAGCAACTTAGCATGCGACCGTTTGATCTCAGATCCAAGGGCTGCCAGCAGCCCGTATCATGGTCGCGCCTACCACGACCGTCGCGTCGCTCGCGCGGTCACGCCCTTGGAGATTTAACATGGCGCGTTAGGCTATCTGATGTTGGCATGTCATACATAGTCATCACTTAGTCACTCATACTACAACAAGGTTGTCTATAAGGTTGGCTATAAGTGTAATTTTTTTTACTCCTCTCTATCTCTTTCTTCGTACTCCCTCCGTCCCATAATATAAGAACGTTTTTGACACTAGTGTAGTGCCAAAAACGTTCTTATATTATGGGACACAGGGAGTACTAGTATTTATTGCATTTGCCAAGGAGTGACCTCTTCCAATGAAATGGTGTTGCTAAGTTTGCTTCATTTAATTAGCTATAGACTCAAAATTGTCTTTTCACCTAGGTACACGTGCTTAGCACCTTCCTTGGGTCACCAAACTAGTCTCTCTCTTCTTGATTAACTTGCCACATCAGACTTTATGCCTATGTGGCAAGCTTAAGCACCTGTAGGAGCAAGTAAATGTAAGTACAATAGTGCGCTTTACATGGCATTTTTGCATATGTGGAGGAAAGAGAGGCAAGGAAAAAGTGGAGAAGTGGGCTCTCATGCAAGAGGCAGCCTCTACTACATGGTGGAGCATTGGGAGAGGCATGAACTTGTGCCCTCAGCACAGGACTACAGCTTCTTGAGTTCTACTATTCCCCTGGAAATCACATACCACATACCGAACGCCATGAACTTGTGCCCTCAACACCGATGTCCATCTCGCGGTTTTCGTCCTCTCTCCACACCACCACCTTTGCGCTGTGCTACCTACCAGACAATCTGGTACTAAATCTTCAACTCCCATTTCTCAAGAAACTTCCACTTGTGCGGGTTCGTATATCGGAGGCCTCATTGCACAGCATCATCCACTCCAGTTGCCCTGCGCTGGAGTGCTTGGTGCTTGTTTTCACAGTTAGAATCGGTTGTCTCCAAATAAATCGCCTAACCTTGTAAGAATTGGAATTTCTTTTGACGGAAGGCAGCTCATCATCCAAGATGCCCCTTCACTTCAAAGGTCGATCCTTGATTCTAGTTATTCACCGTTGCAAATAACCGTCCTCTCTGCGCCTAAACTGGAGACCTTGGGTGTAATACATGATCTCTGTGCTCATTTCAATATGGTGTTTGGCTCCACAGTTCTTCAGGTACTTTATATTATCATCTACACTTGTAACCATAAGCTGCATTTTAAGTTTCTGCGCATAATTTATATATCATCTTGGAGTACACATTTTGTACTAATATTATGTTCTATGCTCAATGAAGAGTTTCTCCATGGATGGCCTATCAATGGTGCTGGATTCTGTTAAGATCTTATATATCCAAATGAATAGTTTTGATCTGAACAAGATTATTGCTTGCTGCAATGCTTTCCATGTCTGGAGAAGTTGTATATAAAGGTGATAATTTCACGCACATTGGAAGCCCGCATATAGTGTACTAGAATTAACCGTTCAGCTGTTGCTCTTTCGACACTCTTCTTTTAGACCTTAACGGTTTTCAATCTTCATGTCTATTTAGGCAACAGGACAGGGTAAGAAAGTTATAACCAATCGGTGGATTCGTAAGCATCGGGATTTTCTCACTTCTCATGAGATTCGATTGAAGACAATAACGCTAGAACGATATGTGGCCAACCGTGCAAACACAAGATTTGTCACATTCTTCCTGTTGAATGCGAGGTTACTATTGTCCATCAGGCTTAAGTTTATCAGCAGCATGGTTTTGATGGATGGGTATGTCGAAGAGCAAAAAAAGGAGTTTCAGGTGGGCAAAAGAGCTTCTGAACGTGTCGGGCTTCTATTTACAACATATTGTGGTCATAATCCAGTAAATTTTACGACCCAGGATGTTCATTCTATGGACCTGACCGATCCATTTGACTGTGACTGCCGAAAACAGTGCTGGAGTTAGATGTTGTTGCCCTTTTCAATCTGGTTTTTTTTGTAAACCTGATGAACAATTAACCCTCGTGCTTTTGTACAGTTTGTAAGTTGGAGTTAGATGTTCCTGCCCTTTTCAACTCGGCTGTGACTGTCATATTTTCTTTGAAACAAGGCAAATGGCTTGCCATTCGTTTAATTTAGAGTGAAATATTGTAACAAATCCCAACCAAGGGAAATAACATCACTCTCGCCGGCTGCTTGAGCTCACTGTGCATTACAGAAGCCAAGTGATTAGCCCCCACCAGCACCCACAAACTTATTTCAAACTAGCACATCAAATGGGCTGTAAATTTTCATAGGAAAGGCTGCATGACCGTGACAGATTTGGATTCTGACATTTGGGACCCACGAGGAAATAGCCTATCCAAGGTGGTGTCGACTTACTAGCCAGTCAACAAACGATTCTGCCTACCAGCCGTTGGATTGACATCCAACATCTGTCGTGTATCTTCTATCTCTTGTCTTCTTCTTCCTCCAGCCGCCCAAACCAAACCACCCCGTCGGCTCCGCCTGCTCTCGCCTCCCATGGCTGGCTGCGCCTCCGCCGCCCTACCGTACGTACCCTCCAACGTTGGCCAGTCCCTCCCTCTATTCCCCCACACGTCCTGTTATTCTCCGGCGACGTCAGCCCCAACACGCACCCGCGCCCGAACCAGTCAACCCTCATACTCCCCTCCGCCTGCAACTGGACCGGCGCATCTTCAACGGCTCCTGTTCGTTCCGTCCGATGCCTCGCCGTCGTCCTCCGCCTTGCGGCCTTGGTTCGCTCGCCGTGCGCGGTGCGCCGCTCTCTTGCGTTGTCAACGTCGTCAACAACTGAGAGGAACAAGGAGATGACTGTACATGGAGAGGATGACAGTAGGGACCCACCAGCGTCATGGCAGTACGCAAGCAAGTGCCTCTATAGTACAAGCCCAAAAATATGGTTCCTCCTAATGGTTGGACATCTGGGGCTCACGCCATTGTCAACGTAGTCAATAAACGAGAGAATTACACTACGAGCGGCTGACACCAGGGACCCAGCAAGTCGCGCAGTTTTTTTTGAGGAACAAGCAGTTGTTATTTATACTAGTTTTAGCGATGGATCAGGGTAACAACGGGGCTGTGCGGGGGCTGTGGCCCGTCTAGCCAGGGTTTTATTTATGTTTACCACATCATGAGCCCAGTTGTGCTTTTTTTCTTGCTGAAAATGGCTAGCCCAGTTCTATTTTTTTTAAGAAATACCTAAACAAGGCCTACTTGCTTTATCGGCCCTGCTGGGCTGCAAATCTTTCAAGACAAGGAAAGTTTCATTCGGTTTGCCCAGAAATGGTCTGTACATTTTTTAAACACATCAAACCGGCAATTAGTTTCAATTTTTATTCATTACAAGATCTTAAATTCCATTGATTTTTATGCGTGGACAATTATTTGGATTTTATATTTATATAAATTATTTTTCAAAATAGTTTGAATGTGAATCGATATTTCTGGATTAAAAACAGTTGACCGCACCGAAATATGCAAAATTTCGTATACTTTTTAACCGTGGCCACAATATGGGGTGTAATGCTAACAAAAAGAAGATGGACTCCAAAAAAATTCTTAAGAATTAGCAAATGGGCTGTACATTATTAGAAATAATGGTAGATGGGTTGTATGTTGTTTTCCACATATTTGAGGCTGACTTGTGCACCTACTACAGGTTGACGCGTATGCTTTCATAAAAAAAAGGTTGACGCACACGCAACGCCCTGTCAACTTAGTCAACACACGAGAGCAGTGACTGTTGGATGTCCATCCAACGGCTGTCGTGCTTCTTCAATCTCTGCTCTTCATGCTCCAGCCGCTCAAACAAGCGCCGGTGGGACTGCCTGCTCCCTCCTCCCTCGGCCAGCTATGCTACCGTGCAGGCCTCACGGCCCCACCGTACTCCCATCACTGGCCTAGCCATTCCTCTACAAACCCACACATGTTGTTATTCTCCGACGACGGCAAACGAGCCAGTAAACCCTCGTAGTCCTCCGCGTGGGAAACAACCGCCGAGTATTCCCTGGCTCCGTGTCGTTCCCTTCCTAGGCCTCGCCGTCGTCCACCGCCCTGGTGCTCTCGGCGCGGCCTGGTCAACATGGTCAATGAACGACATCCATCGGAAGTGGACTGTACGTGGAGAGGCTGACAGCTGGGTCCACGGCTGCACGCAAGGAAATGCCTCCTTATTACGCCCAAAATAATGATTCCTCCACCTGACAGCTAGGACCCACAGGAAGGGCCTCTGTATTTCGCGAAAAAAATGTTCCCCCGCTGATAGGTCGGACCCACTAGCTATATCTTCGCACGCAAGGAAGTGCCTCCTTATTACGCCCAAAAAAATGAATACCCCCTGCTAGCTGGGACCCACCATATTGTTGGGCTGACTTGTGGGCCTAGTAAGTTGACGGGGACGGAGGTCTTTGTCAACTTAGTCAATACTCCAGTGACCGTATGATGTCCATCCAACGGCCATCGTGCTTTTTCAACCTCTGGTCTTCTTGCTCCAGCCGCCCAAAGCAGCGCCGGTCGTATCGCCTGCTCCTGCCTCCCGTGGCCGGCTGTGCTACCGCGGAGGCCTCACCGCCCCCATACTACTCCCACCACTGGTCTGGCCATCCCTCCACTCACCCACACCCACTGTTATTCTGCGGCGACGGCAGCCTCACACCGCAGCCGAACCAGTGAACGCTCGTACTCCTCTCCGCGTGGGCATCCACTGCCGCGTCTTGCCCGGCTCCGCGTCGTCCCCTTCCTAGGCCTCGCCGTCGTCCACCGCCATGGTGCTCTCGGCACGGCGTGGTCAATGTGGTCAACGACCGACTTCCATCGGAAGAGTACTGTACGTGGAGAGGCTGACAGCTAGGTCCACGGCAGCCGCAAGGAAGTGCCTCCTTATTACGCGAAAAATAATTATTCCTCCACCTGACAGCGGGGACCCACCGGACGGGCCACCAGTATTTTGCGAAAAGAATCGTTTCCCCCTGACTGCTGGGACCCACCGGACGGGCCACCGTATTTCGCGAAAAAAGTGTTCCCCCCGCTGTCAGGTCGGACCCACCGGAAGTGCCTCCTTATTACGCACAAAAAAATGAATACTCCCCCGGCTAGCTGGGACCCACCTTGGTGGGAGGCTGGCTTGTGGGCCTACTAAGTTGACGGGGATGAAGGGCTTTGTCAACTTAGTCAATATGAACGATTCTAGCTCCAGTGACCGTACGATGTCCATCCAACGGCCGTAGTGCTTCTTCAACCTCTGGTCTTCTTGCTCCAGCCGCCCAAAGCAGCGCCGGTCGTGCCGCATGCTCCTGCCTCCCGTGGCCGGCTGTGCTGCCGCAAAGGCCTCACCGCCCCCTACTATTCCCACCACTTGCCAGGCCCTGCGGCGACGGCAGCCTCACACCGCAGCCGAACCAGTGAACCCTCGTACTCCTCTCCGCGCGGGCTTCCACTGCCGCGTCTTCCCCGGCTCCGCGTAGTCCCCTTCCTAGGCCTCGCCGTCGTCCACCGCCGTGGTGCTCTGCGCGCGGCGTGGTCAACGTGGTCAAGGAACGACTTCAATCGGAAGAGTACTGTACGTGGAGAGGCTGACAGCTGGGTCCATGGCCACAGCCCAGTTTTTTTGTGATTTGCCAAGTAAGTCGCTTTGTCAGGCCTGTTGGGCTGCAAATCTTTCAAGACGAGGAGAGCTTTCATTCGGCTGGCCGAGAAAATGGCCCATCAGTACTGAGAACTGGGCTGTACATTTTTAAAACACATCAAACCGGCAATTAGTTTCAAATTTTTTTTCAAGATTTTAAATTACATTAATTTTTATGCGTGGAGAATTTGTTGGATTTTATATTGATATACATTTATTTTTAAAATCAGTTTGAATGTGAGTCGAAATTTTGGGATTAAAAACAGTTCGGACCGCACCGAAATATGCAAAATTTCGTATAATTTTTTAACCGTGGCCACAATATGGGCTGTAATGCTAACAAAAAGAATATGGGCTCCAAAAAAACCTTAAGAATTAGCAAATGGGCTATAAATTATTAGAAATAATGGCAGATGGGCTTTATGCTATTTTCCACAGATTTGAGGCTTTCCTAAAAAAAAGATTGACGCACAAGCACTGACTGTTGGATGTCCATCCAACGGCCGTCGTGCTTCTTCAATCTCTGCTCTTCCTCCTCCAGCCGCTCAAACAAGCGCCGGCGGGACTGCCTGCTCCCTCCTTCCCGCGGCCGGCTGTGCTGCCGCGCAGGCCTCACCGCCCCACCGTACTCCCATCACTGGCCTAGCCATCCCTCTACTCACCCACACCTGCTGTTATTCTCCGGCGACAGCAGATGAACCAGTAAACCCTCGTACAGTCGTACTCCCCTCCGCGTGGGAAACAACTGCCGAGTCTTCCCTGCCTCCGTGTCCTCCCCTTCCTAGGCCTCGCCATCGTCCACCGCCGTGGTGCTCTCGGCGCGGCGTGGTCAATGTGGTCGGCGACCGACTTCCATCGGAAGAGTACTGTGCGTGGAGACGCTGACAGCTGGGTCCACGGCCACAGCAAGGAAGTGCCTCCTTATTATGCGCAAAATAATTATTCCTCCACCTGACAGCGGGGACCCACCGGATGGGCCACCGTATTTCACGAAAAAAAATGTTTCCCCCCTGACTGCTGGGACCCACCAGCTACACCTTCGAACGCAAGGAAGTGCGTCCGGGCAAAAAACAAAATGATTCGCCCCCAGACTGCTGGGATCCACCAGCTACATCTTCGCACGCAAGGAAGTGCCTGACAGTCGGGACCCACCTGGTCAAAGCGTACGTAGCGTTGTCATTCTGGTCGCAAACGTGTACGTACATATATACTGGTGGATGTAGAGGCGCGCACGTGTCGTAGTAGAGGCGCGCACGTAGCATGTACACGTACGTACAGCGGCCAGGGTGCAAGAAAGAAAATACGGCCACGTATGTGTACATACGGGCCGGGTCTCCAATGCCTACTCGCGCATATGTACGGCGAGGGCTCGTTGACATGGCTGGGTCAGAACGGAGAAACAGCGTCGTCGTCGTGTTCATGGGGAGGCAACAGAATGCGTCGTGTTCATGGGGAGGCAACGAAATGCGTCGTGTTCATCAGGAGGCAACGAAACGCGTGGGAGCCAACCGGCTGGGTCGGAATGGAATGCGTGGTCGTGTTCATCGGGAGGGCTTGGACGGAACAGGCGATGGAAACGAGGCCTGGCGTACCGCAGAACGGAGGAAACGGCCTTGTGTTCGACCAGCCACGTTCGAAACGGGATCCTGTTCATCGGGAGGGGTCTGGCGTACCGCAAAACGGACGAAACGGACCTCCTACGGTCGAAACGGGGGTCCTGTTGATCGGGAGGTGTGTGGCGTACCGCAAAACGGACGAAATGGACCTCCTACGGTCGAAACGGGGGTCATGTTGATCAGGAGGGGTGTGGCGTACCGCAAAACGGACGAAACGGACCTCCTACGGTCGAAACGGAAGTCCTGTTCATCTGGAGGGGTGTGGCGTACCGCAAAACGGGACTCCACGGGATACTGTTCATCTCCACCGTCGACCTCCTCCAGCCTCCACGGGCTCCTGTTCATCCTGCCTCCACCGCGCGCTACTCCACCGGCTACTGTTCAACCACCCCTCCACGGGCACCCCTCCACTGTCTACTGTTCATCCAGCCCTCCACACCATGGGGTCCTATTCATCCAGAGGCAACGCCACCGCTCACTATTCATGCAACCCCCCCCGGCAACACTCACTGTTCATCCCAGAGGCAGCATCGATCGGCTTTAGTTAGCAGCAGTAGCGAAGGAATCGCTCGATCGGGTTCAGTTAACAGCCATCGATCGATCACTCGGGTTCAGTAACGCGTAGCCTGCAGTGCAATCGCTCGGGTTCAGTTAGAGCCCAACGGCTCGCTCGGGTTTAGTTAGAGCCAACGCCTCGCACACACGCGCGTACGTGTACGAGAGAAACGTGCATCGCTCGGCCCCCGACCTCCCACCGTAACCGGGAACTCCCCGAAATTTTCCTCCCCCTCGCTTCTACCATGGTTTTTTCCGTCATGGACGGCCCAAAGAATGTCATGCAGCTGCGTCTCCGGCCCGCCCAGGACGAAAAGCCCATTTTCTGTCATGATTTTTTGTCATAGAAGTAGGAGCCCACCACAACTATGATGATACCGGGTTTTGTCACAATTATCGTCATAGAAGTGTCATATGTATGACAGAAAAAAATTCGTTCGGCCCAAAATGTCACGGATGTGTCTTTTTTTGTAGTGATAACACCTTAAGGGTCTCCGTGGCGAGTGTGAAAGCGAGCTACAAGGGTTTCCCTCGTCTGATACAAACCGATGGAGAGGATGACGAGACCCCCACGCAGCTTGGCCAATGCTAAAATTTGCTGATCCTGTGGCCGAAAAATCTTCTTCGTGTCGAGGTGGCCAGGAGCACACCAACGGGACCTCAGGAAGGTATGACCACAACCCCACCTACACAAGTACAACCATCGTCTGTGCTGCTTGCTGAGATCGAGAGACACAAGGAAGGAGGGCCAACTGTTCCGGCAGATGATGCCATCTGCCCCATGGATATGGATCATGACATGGACAAGGCCGATGACCCTCTCCAGTATCTCAATACCAGCTTTGACAATGAAGTAACAATGAGTCAACCATATGAATATGAGATGCATCTACCAGAGCCAGAACGTCCTCGGGAGTGCAAGAAGACTTTGTTCATGCAATCCTCGAGGGATACGCCTCCAGATGTCAGTTCCACCCAAGCTCAACTAATTAGCCAGAGTCATCCAATGCTGAGCCCGACAACACTAGGCGTGGTGCTTAGGGGGGATCTAACAGACCCACCAGCACCTGAGCCCACCAAGAAGAAGCAGAGGAAGAGACTGACGACGAGAAAATCCAATAAAGCTGGCAATGTTGGTTCTAGCAGCCAGCTGCCTTCGACCAAGGTTGACAGTTTACCGATGAAACATGCGCCATTAATCCATGTTGCGGGTGAGCCAATGGTACCGGCGAATGCACTAGCTTCCATAACAGGGGATCTCAGGAGACTCCATGACCATGTGCTTTCGATAGAGAGAAGCCTCCTCGCCTCGGATGATCCAGGATACCCACTTTATACGGTTCATGTGCCGAGCAGTTGCAAGATGTACGTCCACACATGCCCCGCAGACCTCTTCTTCCTGCGATTTGATTACATCTTCCAGATGTTTCAAATGAGGACACTCGATTTTACGTTCGTCCGCCTGTATGCGCTGCACATGAACTACATCGTCAGGAGAGAGCAAGTCACTGTTCTTGCGGTCGTGGACCCATACTACATGTATGAGGGCTTCTTGTCAATCAACGACGCCAACCGTCGATATGCGAGTAAGTACATCGAAGGATTCTTGGTCAGCAATAAGGACAAAGAAACGATTCTCCTACCTTATCATCTCGGGTAAGTCATCCGCGGATAGCACTATAACACATACATCCTTTCGTGCATTTCAACAATTACTTTGCACGCATGGAGGCTAACTTGATCATGTATTTTGCGCAACGGGGGGTATCAAGCCGTTCTCATCGTTCTTTACCCGTGTTACTCCCGCGCTGTATATTTGGACCCGTCGAAGAACATACAGAAGAAAGATTACACACACATAAAGTATGTTATGAACAAAGCTATGCTGGGCTTCAGCATGCGGGATGGCTACATCCAATGCAAAAAAACAAATAAGGCTGGGCTCTGTTTCGGCCACAAGTGACTTCTGTTGCATCCAGCAACCGGCAAGAAGTGAGAATGATGGATTCTACGTCATCCATCTAATGATGGAGTACAGAAGGGATGTGCAATCACCTTGCATGAAATCTTCATCTGATACCCATATCTAGACATGGGCCGAAGCCTTTGGAGCCGTGTCGGATAATCAACTTCGAAATGATTTCTACTGGATCCAGTAGGAAATTGCGTCCATCATCATGAAAGATGTCCTCGAAGAGAATGGGATGTTCTACGTCGGCCCAATATCGCGAGCTGACGTCCGAACCCGCATTGCCCTACAGCGTCAGGACATGACGCCTTTCACTAAGCTTGGGTCCACCCTCCCGGATATGGACGGATGGGAAGAGTGCACTGCTTAAAAACAATGTGTCTGTTTAGTTACTTGTTACTTTCTGTACGACGAAACTTCGAATGTCTCAGTACGACGAAACTATTAGATGTATGGTGCCGCGCTCTAGTTAATTACTTTCGGTACGATGAAATCTGTTAACTATGTTTACTATATATGTTGCTTCTATTTCCTAACTGTTTCATTGAATTCGCTTCATGATATATATATATATGTATGTATGTATGTATGTATGTATGTATGTGCATCTCCGACAGGTATATAGATCAACGATGGCGAGGAAGTGGTATGCCGTGTATGTAGGGCATGTTCCGGGTGTGTAGGATGAGTGGCTAGAGTGTCAGGTCCAAGTCTCTGGCTTCTCGGGTGGAAGCCAGAAAGGGTTTGATAGCAGAGCGGAAGCCGAAGCTAGTTACTTGAGATTCATAGCACAACAGGGGATTCAGAAGCAGCGCCTCCGCAAAAACTACTACATAATACCGCTTTTGATCATCGTGATCGCTCTTATCTTCTATGCGGTCATATCATAGTATACATAGATGATGAAACATGAGTATGTGACCATGTAGTTGCATGTATTGGGAACTTGTAATGACTTGTAACGCTATTTCGAGACATGTGTTCAACCATGATTGATGCTGATGAGATACTTGAGACATGTCGAGACTTCTAATAACTTTGGCTCATCGATGACTCACTTGCTTTTCAATAAATATGCATGTTATTGTATAAATGGTGGATCTGTTTAAATGTGTACAGAGCCAAAACGCAAAAAAAACTACAAAAGTTAGCAGTGGCGTGGGGGTAAAGATTACCAGTAGCACTCCAATAAAAGTAGCGCTGGCTAGCTACGCACGCTGCAGATAAGTATCAGTAGCGCTGGAGGGAAGACATCTAGCTTCAGCTACCAGTAGCGCTGGGTCAAACAAGCGCTACTACTAAAAAATAGTTGTAGCGTTGTAGCAGTAGCGCGCCTGCCCGCGGTACAAATAGCAAAAAAACCAGCGCTACTGCTAAGGGTTTTCCTAGTAGTGACCCGCCACCCCAGACGCACACACCCACACACACACACACCGTGACTCCACCGCAACTATCATGCATGTTAAATTAATTATCCCGCGGTGAACATATGTTACCAAAGGAGGGACGTTTTAATTTCAAAAAAATCACAGAGATCATTAAGACGTTTTAGTACATTAATTCATTGATTTTCTACGGGTATAATGTGCAAAAATCAAATTTGAGCTACATGCACACGTGACAGTGCACCTAAATGGATTGCAAAAACACATGTGTCTCACTAGGTGCATGTTCACTCCCCCCTGCAACAAATTTCAAACATTGAGAATCTTGATTTTTAAATTCTAGTACATCCAAAACTTATTTGAAGTTCATGAAACTTATCGTGTTGTCATATGGACACCAATACAAAGTGGCATTGTACTTTTTTGTCAAATTTGAGACCAGTTTTGATGTAATCTTTATCTAGTTACAAACGGGAGATTATTAATAATTGGGAACCAATATCCCAAACGGATTATTTATTCGAACCGTGAGCGTTAGACCAAATAGAAAAACAATATATGTGCCGCCGCGCAACCCGTGTGGCGTGCGAGCAGGCGTGAGTTGACGGGACGCATGCGAGCAGTCCGCCGCGCAGGCAGACGGGGAGGCGTGCGTGCAGGTGTGTGAATTGACGGAGGCGTGCTCGCTGTGCAGTGTCATCGGGAGGCGTGCGAGTAGCTGTGTGAAACTTTGGTAGGCATGCCAGCAGTCCGGTGTGCTGGTTCACCGGGAGGCGAGCCATCGGTTTGACCGCCGCCCGCCTCTCTCCCACAACTCCCACTACTCCATATTAATGGTGCGCCCGAGCGGCCGCACCCCCCATCCTCGCTACGCACACACAATCCTATCTCTCTGCTTGCATCCTCGACGCTGCTCTCAGTTCTCAAAGCCGTCAGTGTATGACGATGCCACCGAAGAGCCCCATCGGAGGGAGTGGCGACGCCGGGGCTGCTAAAGCACCGGAGCGCGGCGTGGAGATGGAGACAGAGGTTGCCGTCACCGCCGGCGAGTTATCGCTGCACCCTGACATCATCGACGGCGTCGAGCTTCCACAGCCGGAGGCGGAGTTCCACACCGACTCTGATGACGACCCCGGCGACGACTCCGACGACGACTCCGACGACGACGAATAGCTGGTTAGTCATCTATACCCATTTATGTGTCAAATAGATCATAGGGTTTCTCTGATTACTCCTGCCTCCCCCTTTTTGGAATAGAAATCCTATGGTTATCTTCTCCCAATCCATGAAATCTGAGTAAGTTTCGTTAGATCCGTGTAGTGTATTGATTGTTTGAATGGTACAAGTGATAAGTGATTAGTTGTTTCATCTGTGCAAATGATTTCTGCTAGTAATCCGACTAGGGTTAGTGTTCATGCTAATAATTCCTAGACAAGACTTGACAATTGATTTTGAATGACCTACATATATTTGTGCCATTATTTTCTTTAAGATTGGTCTGTACATAAACGACTGTGCTTAAAAATCGAACCATAATCGCTGGATATGTATAAATAAATAGCCATAAATTCCTAATCCTACTTCACGGCATGTGAATCATTGATTTGATGCCAAATTTGTTTTACTATTTGTATATGTGTTATCTAACGATGTGGACAGCGAGGATGAAGATGGCCAGAGGAGGTACAAGAGGCAAATCCCGAGGGAGCTTTATGCGGGAAAGCATAACAAGCGTATTAGGACCTGGAACGGCGGCTATGGATGCCCATTTTGCAACCACAAGCTTCATGACGCATATCTAAGTGTTCTGGCGCATGCAAGAGGACGGGTCGTTGGCTCCTTCAAGCAGAAGTATTCTCGCAGGGTGGCGCACGTCGCGTACGCCGAGTACCTCGAGAAACTTCAGGATCGTGCTGGCATGTGAGATGAAATGTGGGATCGAACTATGTACGCTTGAGTATATGTTTAATGACGGTTGAACTATGTACTTAGGGTTGAACTATGCTTGTGTACGTGTATGCTTATTATCTATGTCTGAGTATGTTTAATCTATGTTTACTTATGTCTAACCATGGGATATGGATGCAATCAGTTCGGTTGATGGAATCTACCTCCGTCTTGGTTTATTGGTCCCCTTTGTAATTTGTGTTAAATTTTGACCAAAGGTTTAACTGACAAAATGTTAGTGCAGGTCAGCAAAAATTATATCGTTGGATGGGTATATGAGCATAGTGTTCAATGATATAATTTTTGGTGACATGCATAAACATTTCTTAGTTAAATATTTGGTCAAAATTTGGTAAAATTACAAAGGGGACCAATAAACCAGGATGGAGGTAGTACGTCAATCACACACAGTTCCCAAAATTGGAACCGTGTGCAATGACTTTCATTTTGCCTGTTGCGTCAATCACAAACGGTTGCCTCCAGCAAACCGTCGCCTCCAAAATTCTTTGTGGGACAGAAAACCCTCACCACCCAATTTAAAAAAAGAAAAAAACCCACCATCCCCACGTCACAAAAACCCTCACCCCGCCCGCCACCCCCTCCAGTCTCCATTCACACCTGCACAAGCTCCTCTGCGTCTATGCATGGCACCGTCTATCTTCACTTAGTTCGACGCCTACCGCCGCCGCCTGGCCGCCGACAAAGCCCACCACATTCCGCCACCTCCGCTTGTCGCCGCCTATCGCCATCGACTTTCGCGACACTGCTCACAGTCGACCCAGCTCTGCTCGGTTGGGGAATCTGCCGTACTAAGGGTTCTTTCTCATGGACAACAAGGTAACTAATTTAACGAGATATTATCTCATCTCTTATCCCAGTTCATCTGCCTCCTTTAATCACCCAGCCAAAATCGCCGTGAATTCATTTTTATTTGAGCTGATTTGAGGGTTTTCTTCTGTTCATAGAGTGTACAGTGCATGGACACATCAGGACCTAGCAGCCTCCGCCAGACATTTCATCTCACCGTACCAGATGACTTGAGGATGCGCGCGGTATGTTCAATCTCACCCTAAATCGGCTGGCATGGCCTACTTTCCTGAACATATTCTAAATATTACTACAGTTGGATAAAAGGTGCCACATGCACCATATACGTCAAAGGGGCTTTTTCCCCTCTTCTTTCTATATTAGTCAAATTAATGATGTATTGTTCTTTCAATTACTCTCATATTTCCATGACATCATGTTAACCCTATCTGTTTATTATAAATTTTTGTCCTTCGATTTCGACTATTGTACAATTCTTTCAATTTGGGCCCATATTTGCATGTTACCATATTTTCTAAAACAATCCTACCATTTTCTACAGCGCGTCCCTTGCTATGCAACAGAATCTGTAGTGCACAATCTTTTCCTTTACATAAATCAAGACTGAGGGATGTCATACTGCACGCAAACCATGGATTTACAATCGTTGCTACTGTAAGACTTGATGAACGTGGTGACCCCTATTTTGGCACTGGCTTTTGGAGTGAAATTGCTAAGTTTTATGAACTGCAAGCTGGCACTGGAATTGCACTGCACATAAAAGGCCTGGTCATGAGATATATGGTAACTTCCCCGATGATATCATCCTTCCAGACTTTGTTCGGAGTAAGCTTTCTTTTCAACCATCTGGATGTTGACTTACCTAGCAATATGAGTATTTAAGCAACCAATTGTTATTCCCTTTTCTTACTATATTCCTACCTAATAACTTCTAGTTACCAATACACTTTTCTATTGCCCTGTTTTAACTAAATATTCCCTGTACTCGCAACGGGGCTGCCAACAAGCAGAGGCGGGGCGAGCTAGAACCGCAAGCGACTCCAGCAGGCCTAGACTTCATCAGCAGCCTCCCTGATGATATGTTGACAGTCATCATCTCCCTCCTCCCAATTAAATATGGGGCATGGACAACCGTCCTTTCTCAGCGGTGGCGCCCCCTATGGAAGTCCAGCCCTCTCAACCTCATCGACACCCACGAGCTCTGCCATGGCTATCGCAAAAGCTTGGATGCGTTCTCCAAGATAATCGACAGTCACCTTGGCCCAACCAGAGGCCTTATAATGGGCAAGTTCCATTCCAATGGCAAGGACCGAGCCAAGCTTGATGACTGGTTCTGATCCCCCGCCCTAGATCAGTTCGAGGAGCTCACTTTTGATGATGGGCATATGCGGTCGCTGCCAACATCCGCACTCCGCCTCGTGCCCACGCTGCGCGTCGCCAAGTTCAGGAACTGCCATCCCCCACTTAATGACGCGCCCGCTCTTATTCTACCATGATTAAAGCACCTCGAGCTCGTCGCCGTCTACCTCTCAAACGGTGACATGGAGCGCCTGCTCCGTGGTTGTACTGCACTCGAATATCTTCGTCTTCAGGCGATCAATGGGTTGAGTACCTTCCACATCACCTCCATGACTCTCCGGACTATTTATGTGTGTTGCTGGTGCGGCAGGAAGACATCACAAGATGTGCACCATGGTATGGTCACTGAGGACACACCTGCACTTGAGACATTACTTGTAGTTGATCAAGAAGGTCCAACAAGAATCAATGTCATTTCTGCATCGAAATTGACAGTGGTGGGCTACTCGTCTGACAAATACTCCGAACTTATTATTGGATCCACACCCGTTCAGGTACAACAGCTGCCTTCTACCTCTCCTTCTACAAATTAACATTATTTATAATTTTGAAGATGTTTGTTCGTCTGTCATTCAGAAAATGATTCCGACAAGCTTGACCCCGAAACTGCGCACAGTGAAGGTCTTGGCACTAGAATCTATCGGCCCCAACCTGGAGCAAGTTGTCAGTTTCCTGAGATGCTTTCCATGCCTGGAGAAGCTATATATCGAGGTGATGTTCCTTTCCTGTTAAATGTTAACCATAAGGGAGTTCAATTTGTGACACCTTTTTCCAAGTTTATAATGACAATGTACTACGATTTCTGAATGATTCTTTTGGAGGATTTCAATACATACATGTCCGCCCCATATTGGTTGCTTGATCCATATGGTTACAATCAATAAGCATTTCTCCTTTGGATTCATCTGTACTAGTTTTCTTAGGGAACTTTTCATCCACTCCAACCTCTTGTGAAGAAGGCTACATTTTTCTAGAATGTAATCAAATGCCCATGTTAATCATGTCAGATCGAAGATGGCATGTTAGTGCATTTTACAAATCCTGCAAACCAAATAGGCATGTAGTAATGTTCAAAACTGCATGTAGGCACTAACACGTTTTCTTCTTTTGCAGATAAGATTAGGCCTAGTGGTGGATAATGTGACAATATAACAATCACGTCGAATGCTAGATCTGCATCTCTCAGAAATTACTTTGAACTCCTACCGAGGGACCTTACCGGAGATTATATTCGTCGGGTTCTTTGTTCTCAGAGCAAGGGTGCTGAAGGAAATGAGGTTTGCCCTACATTTATTTCGCAAAAATGAATGGTTTGTTGATCAGCGCCGGCGCCTACGGCAGAATAGAATAGGCTCCAAAAATGTTGAATTTCATTTTGAAACTTCAAATGACAGAGTAATCGGAAGTCATCTTGTCAACCCCATACATGACTTCTCAGTGGCTGACCCCTTTGCAAAAATTGTGAGGTTTCGAAACCAGACTTAGAAGTGGTAATATTAGTTTGAACCTCTCTGATATCCATGTTCAACGGATCAGCGTGAGCATTTGCAGCCGATGAGCTGAATTTCATTTCTAATATCAGTTTGAACCTTGTAATCTTCGAATTTCAGCCATATAACTCTGGAATTTGAACCTTGTAATATTTCGAGCTTTTGTGGTACAATCGTTGATATGGCGTCGTATGAGACTCGTATATTGGTAGCACTATTTTGACCTTAATATGCAATGGTCTTAGATTTTATTAACCATTCTCGAATCTATTTACCTTGTCGAGCTCACAGCACACGATCTGTATAGCTAACTCGACTGCGATCTTCGATATTATTGCACACAGTTGGTTTCTTCCATCGTGTGCCATGTGGAGCCCATAATTAATTATCGCACTCAAGTGTCCATCATCACCCTTCTGTGTAACTTTGACATCATCACCCACGGGCACACTTATGACCGAAGTCATTCCACACACTTCGTTTTTACAAAGCTTTTTGCCAATAAACGCCCATGATTTGTCCCTCTTCTAGCCGACACAAGGCCAAACTAGTCGGGCGGGAAGCTTGCGCGGTAAACAGCGCGGTAGCGTGGGAATAGGCTCACCGATGATACATTTGGCGCCTCTTCGAGCCCACGCGTGCCGTGCGGTGTTGTCAAGCATGCACTGGAATCCTCCGCTATGAACATCGTGACAAGACGTGACGATTACAGGCCGACCGGCCCCCATTTATTACAGCGGCCATTTAAACCTTGTGTCTCTTCAACCTTTCGATCGCGCCCCACCATTGCAAGCAGCACACCCACCACAAGAATTTCTTAGAGGGTATCATGCGTGGCTCCAATGGCGCTCCGAGCGGCTGCCGACGACGAGTAGCAGTTCACCATGCGTGCCGTGGTGGACACCCACAGAAGGTTCATGGACCTCTCGGTGGTGTACACCAACGACCCGGTCTGGGTGGAGCACTCCATCCACATCATGGAGCTGTTGCTTGCCGAGGAGAAGTACAACGTGGTCGGGTTCGACCTCGAGTACACCCGCGCTCGTGCCGGGTCTCGTCCCAAGGTCGCCCTCGCCCAGATGTGCGTGCGCCACCACGTCCTCATCTACCACTACTGCCTGGCCACAAGGCCTTGTGAGCGTTTCGCCAGGTTTGTCAACAGCCCCCACTACATGTTCGCTACGGGGGACATCACCAACGATGTAAAGGCGCTCGAGAATTCGGGCATCGCCTGCCAGAATCTTGTTGACATCCAGGGCCAATACAAGATCTGGGGCAGCAAGGAGCATGAGAAGGACTCACTAGTTCACCTCGCTGAGGCCATCATCGACCCCTACTATAGAGACATGAAGGATTTGTGCAACAAGGACAAGCGTGCCTGGCATTTGGCCTGGATGGAGAAACTCGACAAAGCTCACGTCGTGTACACGGCCAAGGAGGCGTACACGAGCTACGACATGTACAGGCGGATCGTTGACATGAGGAAGTGCCTCCTTCCCCAAAACGGCCAGGGATCCAGCCGGAAGCAGAGCAATGGCAAGCGTCGTTGCAACAATAAGTAGATGATTAGATCCTTGTTTCTCCTAGTTTAGTATGCATGTAATTGCTTACTTTGGTGTGTGGAAATGTTATGTGTGTAGTCTCTTGTGTAATTGTATGCTTAATTTGGTTATGGAATGCTGTCTTTTTAAGTATATATGTTGATGCTCTCTAGACAGAGCGTAGATGTTGTGCGGACAAAGAAAATCACATCGCACACGGACTAAACAATGGAACCCATCGGTGATGTTTTCATCAATCACTCACAATTGTATACTAGCAATCATTTGCTCACAACACACACGGCTTGCTAGCAGCAATCGTCTGTGTTGTTATCGGTCTTCGCACACGTTTCCGATTACAGACCTGTTTGCCGCGTATCACACACATCTTGTTAAGTTCAACTGTTTCTGTTCTCTTGTCTCAACACAAACAGTTCATCCGAGTGAACCGCATGCCGTATATCGCACACACCTTGATCTGGCTGACCGTTTATTTTCTGTTGCCTAATCACAAACAGTTCATCCAAGTGAACCGTATGATGTACATCGCACACACCTTCATCTGGCTGCCCGTTTCTTTTGTTCCTCCTCATCGCAAACAGTTAATTGAACTGAGCTGTATGCCCTGCATCGCACACGCAACTAAAATCTGAACTGTGTTTGATGCATCCTCCATTGCAAACGATTTGCACCTTTTTGACGTTCTTTTTACACCACCATTTGCGATTATTGCATCGCACATAGTTTCGTCGAAGGTTGTCTGATCGTAGTGTCGCGTTAGCAGCATCCTGCAGTAGTGTAGATGTGGGGAATATGCCCTAAAAGCAGTAATATTGTATTATTATATTTATATATTCATAGTTAAGAGTTTATATTCCATGCTATAACTGATATGATCCTGGAATATGCGATTCAGTGGAAAACTCATATGCACGTGTGGAATGATAAACGGAATAAAATAGGTTCCCTGTCTCGCCTCTAAGACTGGTTCAAATGTTGTTGGTGATCAAATTTTTCGGATCTTAGGATATCGTTAAGTGTAACGATAGTCCTAAAACAACACTAAGGGTATGATGTTAGAAGAATGATCATACTAAATCGACCCAATACTTGTCTGTTATACTATGTTATTATACTGTCTGAAATCATCTGTTATAACATAGAGTGTTAGCATGTGTTTTTAGTTCCTCAGACCATGAGAGTGTCTCGGTCACTTCCTACCAGACGGTGGGCTTTGGGGTCGCTCAAACGTCATGTGTAACAAGGTGATCATAACGACAACTTTTAGGCACACCAGAAAGTTTGACAAGTGACCGGACAGCTCGAGAGTGGGATTTGCTCCTCCGACGATGGAGAGATATTATTAGGGCCCTCTCGGTGTGACGACATCCATTATGTCACGGGGATGCCGGAACACGTCAACGAGAAAGAAGAACAAAACCGGTAACGGGAGCAATGGTATAGTGAGCATGGTGATGACTCAGGAGGATACCTATGCACGCCGGGTTTTGTAAAGTATCGCGAAGCAAAGGGAACATCACATGATAACCAAAGATTCACTTGAATATCATTCGTGTAATTATAGGCACCAATATGGATGTCCATGGTTGTCGGGGGGATGAACCCCAGGCAGGCAACAGAACCTGGATCCTTTTCAAAAACAATGGGGCCAGCACCGCCCCTCGATCCGGCTCGCCCTTGGCCGGGTCGCTCGACCCGGCAGGATCTGCGACCCGGCCGGACTCCTCGACCCGGCCCCAACAACCAAGCTCAAGACTTCTCCAGCAAGCCAGCACCGCCCCTAGCGTGCTCTCATAACCCGGCCAAGGGTCAGCGCCCGTCCCATCCCGGCCGTACGATGGGACGAGTCTGCACCAACTGATGACCGAAGCCACTGTGCCCCGCCCATGCCTCTAGTCAGCCGGACGAGGCAACAGTGGCCCCCACCTACCCGCTGACCAGGGCTAGCGTGGCAACAGTGCCCCAGACATCACCCATGACGCCAGCAAGCAGTGACCTGACGGAGCACCACTGTGGATCGACTCGACTCGGCCACGCCCTGACGGTCGACAAGACGGCGCACAATACCCCTAGGCGCATGGGGCCTGCGCCTGGAGAACCAGGCGAGGCCTGGTACCCGGCGGGTCCCAGCGCCGGGTCCCCTGGACACTGACGACCCGGCCCTACGGCCTTGTAACATTACCATTGTACCCCTGGGGGTTGACCTATAAAACCCCCCAGGAGCCCTCATGCATACGTGCAACTCACTCATTCACACAAGCAATACCACACACCTAGCAAGTAACACCCGAGGAAAGGGAACTGCCTAAGCCTTGGCCAGCTACCCTTCTTCCTCCATACAGGTCTAGGAGCAACTCTGTACTCACACATATCAACTACACTCGACAGGACTAGGGGTGTTATCTCTCCGGAGAGCCCCGAACCTGGGTAATGTCTTGCGTCCTGCGCTCGCTCATGCCGACCTCGCCTCTGGAGCCCACCAGTGCCCTCAGGCCTCCTCCTATCTTTAGCCATCCCATGGTATCTGCCGTGCGCCCACCACGACAGTTGGCACCCACCGTGGGGCTGCTCGAGGTCCTGGCCGGAAGCATGCTTCAGACGGGGTCTTCTCCGACTCCGACGAGCCCGTCACGCTGGCGGACGACGTCATCGACGCGCTCGCCGCCTCCTTCGCCACACTGCGCATCTCCTACGCGCCTACGTACGACGAGTACCCCCGCGAGGTACTTAGCTTTTGCGACTCCCCGCTCTCCATCAACGACAGCGCTCCCGCCGGGGCGATGGACCTCTGCGTGGAGGTCTTCGTCACCGACATCGACGCCTCCTCTTTGTCGAGCACGGAAAGGAAGGCCGCCGAAGCCAAGGCCGTGACGGTTAGGGCCGACTCGCCCAACCGGCTGCGCGCCACGATGCACAGCCTCCGTGTTCCCATCGGCACCGACGTCGACGCCTCCAACATCGCCGAGGCCCGGACCTGTCTCAACGAAGATCGCCAGTGCCTGTTGGACCTGACCGAGACGCTCGCCGCCACGCAGCGTCGCCTTGACTCCGCCCAGCTGGAGCGCGACGCCGCATACGGCTTCACGCCTGCCGCTCCCGAGCCCAGCCGGGTCACCGACGTGCGAGCCCGGGGCGGCACGATCGGGCGCACTTTCGGCGTCCTCCCTCCCGTCTATGAGACTCCCGTGAAGAACATGTGTGTTGCAGGATCAGCTCACGGGTGAGGAGCTGCAGGATCGGCTCAAGAGGGTGAACGACCTCCTCGTCACGGCCAATGCACAGCAGGACCGCCTCAACCAGCTCACCAGGCCGGCCGGATCCGGCTCCGTCCGGGTCGCCGGACCCGGCAACAACCAGCTGATACGTCTCCAACGTATCTATAATTTATGAAGTATTCATGTTGTTATATTATCGATCTTGGATGTTTAATGGGCTTTATTATACACTTTTATATGATTTTTGGGACTAACCTATTAACCTAGAGCCCAGTGCCAGTTTCTGTTTTCTCCTTGTTTTAGAGTATCGCAGAAAAGGAAAACCAAACGGTGTCCAATTGACGTGCAACTTGACGGAGATCATTTTTGGACCAAAAGAAGCCCACGGAGTACCGGAAGTAGGCCAGGAGAGTCCCGGGCTGCCCACAAGGGTGGGGGTGCGCCCACCCCCTGGGGCGCGCCCCCTGCCTTGTGGACAGCCCAGAAACCCCCCTGACGTGAAATCAATGCCAAACTCTTCTATATATACCCAAACTTCCAGAAAGAAACCTAGATCGGAAGTTTCGCCGCTGCAAGCCTCTGTAGCCACGAGAAATCAATCTAGCCCTCTCCGGCACCCTACCGGAGGGGACCATCATCACCGGTGGCCATGGAGGAGGATCCCGGAGGGGCCATCATCACCATGAAGGCCAAGGACCAGAGGAAGGAGGCCATGGAGGAGGAAGCACAAGGGGGAGAACCTCTCCTCCTCTCTTTCGGTGGCACCGGAGTGCCGTCGGGAGGGGGAATCATCGCCGCGGTGATCGTCTTCATCAACATCACCACCATCATCACCATCCTCATCTCTTTTACGAGGTCCACTCTCCCGCACCCCTCTGTAATTCCTACTTGAACATGGTGCTTTATGCCACATATTATGATCCAATGATGTGTTGCCATCCTATGATGTTTTGAGTAGATATCTTTTGTCTTTGGGTTGATTGATGATCTAGATTGGTACGAGTTGTATGTTTTATTTTGGTGTTGTCCTATGGTGCCCTCCATGTCACGCAAGCGTGAGGGATTCCCGCTGTAGGGTGTTGCAATGCATTCATGATTCGCTTATAGTGGGTTGGTGAGTGACTGAAACACAAACCCGAGTAAGAGGGATTGTTGCATATGGGAATAAAGAGGACTTGATGCTTTAATGCTATGGTTGGGTTTTACCTTAATGATCTTTAGTAGTTGCGGATGCTTGCTAGAGTTCCAATCATAAGTGCATATGATCCAAGTAGAGAAAGTATGTTAGCTTATGCCTCTCCCTCATATGAAACTGCAATAGTGATTACCGGTCTTGTTAACGATTGCCTAGGACAATTCCGCACACCGATCCACCATTACTCCACACTCGTTATTTATAATATTTAGTATTATATTCTAACTTTATGATAACAGCACCTAATTTTATATTTTAGCTCTCCGATATCATACAAAGTTATCCTCTTCATACCCACAACGTAGTTTTATTTCTCGTTTCTAGTTGGAAGAAAACGTTCGGTGCACGTAGAGTCGTATCAGTGGCAGATAGGGCTTGAGAAAATATTGATCTTACCTTTAGCTCCTTGTGGGTTCGACACTCCATACTTATCACTCCCACCTTTGGAAATTGCTACGATGATTCCCTGCACTTGGGGATTATAACCAGCATACGGCGTCTTCTCCACCCGGCGAGGCGCACTACGGCCGCACCCGGACCCGGCGCAACATCGCCCCGACGGCTGCTGGCGGCTTGGCGGACGAGCCGGCCTCGGAGGCCTGGCGCCGCCTCGATCCCTGCTCCAACCTGGACGACGTCCAGCTACGGGCGACCCAGCCCCCCGTGGTGCAGTCACGGACCGACTGGGCCCGCGCGCCATCGACGACACCAATGATCGACACCGCCTCGACCGACTCGCCCTCTCCCAGGAGCTGGAGGAGATCGGCCCCGTCGTACCGGCGTGCTTGGGACCACGCATCCGGGGTGAGCCCTTCACCAAAGGGTTCATGCTCCCCCGCGACACCCCCAAGTACAACGGAACCGTGAAGCCGGAGGACTGGCTCACCGACTACACCACCGCCATCGGCATCGCCGGCGGTAACCACCGCCTCGCCGTACGTTACGCGCCTCTCATGCTCCAGGGGTCGGCCCGCACCTGGTTGAACAGCCTGCCGGCCGGCAGCATCAACACGTGGGTCGACTTCGAGCAGGCCTTTGTGCGCAACTTCACCGGCACCTACAAGCGACCCGGCCGCCCTAGTCAGCTCGCCATGTGTGTGCAGGGGCCGGCCGAAACCGGCCGCGAGTACCTCGCAAGCTGGACCGAGCTCCGAAACAGCTGCGAGGGCGTCCACGAAGTCCAAGCCATCCAGTACTTCGTCAACGGGTGCCGAGACGGCACCCTCCTCAAGCACAAGCTCTTGCGCTCCGAGCCGGCCACCATGGCCGCACTCATGGTGACGGCGGACAAGTAGGCCAACGCCGACTATGTCATGAAGATCCAGGTGGCACTAGACGAAGCCGGCAAGGCCAAGCCGGTGTCGCCTCCGAAGCCGGCCGGCGAGGGAAGCCGGCAGCAGCACAACCAGCAGAACAACAAGCGCAAGGCCGATCAACCGGCTCAGCGCTATGACAACCGGCTCGTCGCGGCCCCCGAGCAGGCACCCGCTGCCGAGCCGGCCGCCAAGCACCGGAACACCGGCAAAATGGCATGGCAGCCGCCATGAGCTTCGAGGACATGCTCGACGCTCCCTGCAAGCACCACAGCGGCGCGAGGCCGTCCACGCACACGCCCGACAGTGCGCCATCACCAAGCGCATCGCCAGGGGCGACATCCCACCGCCTCCGACTCTGGCTCCGGGAGCGGGGCAGCCGCCTCCGCCGCCTCCAGCCGGCGGCGCGATGCGCGACGACCCCTACCCGGCCCAGAACGCGACCTACGTCGCCTTCACCAGCCTCGGCGACGACAATCGCAGCGAGCGCCTCCTCCGGCAGGAGGTGAACACCGTCGTCCCGGCCAAGACGGAGTACATGCATTGGTCAGAGCACCCGGTCACCTGGACCAGGGAGGACCACCCAGCCGTCATGCCGAACCCGGGTGGTTACGCCCTCGTCCTTGACCTCACCATCGTCGCACCCCGGCGCACGTGCAAATTCTCCCGGGTTCTCGTTGACGGCGGCAGCAGCATCAACATCCTCTGCCGCGACACCATGACCAAGCTCGGCCTCGAGGCCAAGGACCTGGAGCCGACCCGGACGATCTTCCATGGCATCGTTTCCGGCCTCTCCTGCTCTTCGATCGGCCGGATCCGCCTCGACGTCCTGTTCGGCGACAACAGCCACTTCTGACGCGAGCCGATCTGGTTTGAGGTGGTGGACTTGTCTAGCGCGTACCACGCACTGCTGGGCCGGCCCGCGCTCGCCAAGTTCATGGTAATCCCCCACTACGCCTACCTGAAGATGAAGCTGCCGGGTCCGAAGAGCCTCATCACAGTCACCGGCGACTACCGCAAGTCCCTGGACTGCGCCCGAGACGGCACCAAGCTGGCCGAGCCGCTGGTCGTAGCCGAGGAGCGGCGCCAGCTCGACCGGATCATTGCCCTGGCCCAAGAAGCATCGGCCGCCAAGATCCCAGCCAAGGAGCCGGCCGATGAGGCCGCGTTCAAGCCCTCCAAGGAGACCAAGAAGGTGAAGCTGAACCCGGAAGACCCCAGCTGCAGCAAGTACGTTGTCGTGGGCACCCGCCTCGACAACAAATAGGAAGGCGAGCTCGTCGACTTCCTCCGTGAGAATCGGGATATCTTTGCATGGACCCCCAAGGACATGCCGAGTATCCCGAGGAAGTACGCCGAGCACAAACTCCACTTCCTCAAGGACGCCAAGCCTGTCCGCCAACCCATACGACGTTTTTCCGAAGAAAAGAGAAGGACCACCGGTGAAGAGGTTGCCAAGCTCTTGGCGGACGGCTTCATCATGGAAGTGTTTAACCCCGAGTGGCTGGCCAACCCAGTCCTCGTCCTGAAGAAGAACAAGACCTGGCGCATGTGCATCGACTACACCAGCCTGAACAAGGCCTGCCCCAAGACCCGTTCGCCCTTCCGCGGATCGACCAAGTCATCGACTCCACCGCCGGGTGCGAGCTCCTGTCCTTCCTGGATGCTTACTCCGGCTATCATCAGATCATACTGGACCCGGCTAACGACCTGAAGACGTCCTTCATCATGCCCTTCGGGGCGTATTTCTACATCACCATGTCGTTCGGCTTAAAGAACGTCGGCGCCACTTTCCAGCGCTGCATGCAGAAATGCTTGCTGCCGCAACTCGGCCGCAACATCCACGTCTACGTGGACGACATCGTGGTGAAGACCAAGCAGCACCTCACGCTCCTCGATGAATTGAAGGAAACCTTCGCCAACCTGTGTGAGTACAAGGTCAAGCTCAACCCAGAGAAATGCGTTTTCGGCGTCCCGGCCGGAAAGCTACTCGGCTTCCTCGTCTCGAAGCACGGCATTGTGGCAAACCCGGAGAAGATCAAGGCCATCGAGCGCATGCCCAAGCCAGCTCGGCTGCGCGATGTCCAGAAGTTCACTGGCTGCTTGGCCTCGGTCAGCCAGTTTCTCAGCCGGCTGGGCGAGAGGGCCCTGCCCCTGTATCAGCTGATGAAGAAGACGACGCCGTAAGAGTGGAACGACCAGGCGGACGAAGCTTTCCGGGATCTCAAGCGCATGCTCTCCACCGCACCAATCCTGGCCGCACCGGCCGAGAAGGAGCCGTTGTTGCTCTATATCGCCGCGACCTCGCGGACGGTCAGCACGGTGATGGTGGTCGAGCGACCAGAGAAGGACAAGGTCCAAGCCGTCCAGCGTCCCGTCTACTGCCTAAGCGAGGTGCTCTCCGCCTCGAAGCAGAACTACCCGCACTACCAGAAAATGTGTTACGGCGTGTACTTTACCGCCAAGAAACTCAAGCAGTACTTCCAAGAGCATGTCATCACCATGGTCAGCACGGCCCCTCTTGGCGAGACCATCGGGTGCCGGGACGCCTCTGGCCGGGTCGCCAAGTGAGCACTCGAGCTAGCTGGCCACACCATCCTCTACGAGCACCGCACCACGATCAAGTCCCAGGCTTTGGCCGACTTCCTCGTCGACTGGACCGAGACCCAGTACCTACCGCCGCCGCCGGACTCGACGCACTAGCGCATGCACTTTGATGGCTTGAAGATGCGACTCGGCCTGGGGGCCGGCATTGTGCTGTCCTCCCCCAACGGCGACCGGCTCAAATACGCGTTGTAGATCCACTTCGCCGCCTCCAAAAAAGTCGCCGAGTACGAAGCCCTTGTGCACGGCCTCCGGCTTGCCAAGGAACTCGGCATCCGGCGCATCCTATGCTACGGCGATTCGGACCTGGTGGTGTAGCAAAGCTCCGGCGAGTGGGACGCCCACGACTCCAACATGGCGCGCTATCACTTCCTCGTCCAAAAGCTGTCCGGATTCTTCGCGGGCTGCGAGTTCCTCCATGTCCCGCGCACAGAAAACGAAGCAGCCGAAACGCTCACCAAGATCGCCTCGTCCCGGCAGTCCGTCCCGTCCGGCGTCTCCCTCGAGCATCTACAGAAGCCGTCCATCAAACCATCCCCGGACTCCGAGTCCATCCACGTCCCAACCGACCCGGCCGTGCCTCAACCCGGCCCGAGGACTACTCCAACCGACCCGGCCGCGCCTCAACCCGGCCCGGGGACTACTCCAGCCAGCCTGACCACAACTCAACCCGGCCCTGGGGCCGCTGAACCCGGCTCGGGGGCTGCCACCCCGGAACCTGTCGTGATGGCCGTCCTCGCCGGGGTCGCGGCACCATCCTGGGCCCTGCCCATCTCGGAGTTCCTGGAAAACGGGGTCCTTCCCATGGACGAGACCGAAGCCCGGCGGGTGCAGCATCGGGCGTCCGCCTACAGCATCATCAACAACGAGCTCGTCAAACGCAGCTCTACCGGTGTATTCCAACGCTGCGTCGAGCAGGACAAGGGCATTGAGATCCTCCTTGACATACACCAGGGCGAGTGCGGGCACCACGCCGCCTCGCGGTCCCTTGGTGGCCAAGGCTTTCCGCCATGGTTTCTACTGGCCCACGACCCTCGAAGACGCAGAGTCGCTCGTCCTTAAGTGTGAAGGATGCCAACGCTTCAGCAAGCGCAGTCACCAGCCGGCGTCGGCACTCCGGACCATCCCGATCGCCTGGCCCTTCACGGTCTGGGGACTTGACATGGTGGGGCCTTTCAAGACCGCTCGAGGCGGCATGACACATCTGCTGGTGGCAGTGGACAAGTTCACCAAGTGGATCGAGGCAAGGCCAATCACGAAGCTGGACGGCCCGACGGCCGTCCGATTTATCAAGGACATCACGGTGCGCTACGGCATGCCAAACAGCATCATCACGGACAACGGCACCAACTTCGCAAAGGGCGCGCTCGCGCAGTACTGCTCCGTCTCCGGCATCCGCCTTGACCTGGCTTCCGTGGCACACCCCCAGTCCAACGGCCAGGTCGAGCGAGCCAACGGTCTCATCCTGTCCGGCATCAAGCCGCGACTCGTCGAGCCACTTGTCCGGTCACCCGGCAGCTGGCTTGACGAGTTGCCGGCCGTCCTCTGGAGTCTCCGCACTACGCCAAACAGGTCGACCTGGTTCACCCCGTTCTTCCTCGTCTACAGAGCAGAAGCCGTCATCCCAACCAACGTCGAGTTTGACTCGCCGCGCGTCACGATGTACACAGAAGCCGAAGCAAAAGAAGCCCGCGAAGAGGGCGTCGACCTGCTCGAAGAAGCACGTCTCCTAGCGCTCAGTCACTCAGCCATCTACCAGCAAGGCCTGAGGCATTACCACAGCAAGAAGATCAAGCCCCTCGCTTTCCGAGAGGGAGACCTCGTCCTCCGACTCGTCCGAGAGCAGACTGGCCAACACAAGCTATCCTCCCCATGGGAGGGCCCCTTCATCTTTAGCAAGGCCTTATGCGACCGCAACGCGTACTACCTCATCGACGCCCGCAAGACAAACAAGCGCAAGAGGGATACCGTCGGCGAAGAAACAACCCGGCCATGGAACGCGGAGCTCCTCCGTCCGTTTTACAGTTAGCCGAGTGCACGTATGTATCGTTGCCTTTTGGAACTGTCTGAAACTATGGGGTCCCCGAACGACGCTCGGGGGCTGCCCTTTTCTGCGACCAAGCTATTGTGTCTCCTACATTTGTGCACCGCTTTACTATTAAGCCAAACCCGGCCACCTAGTCGACTCGCTCAACCCAGGGGCTCGGGGGCTGGCCGGCTTGGCCACCCGTCGGTTTTCCTTAGCGGTTCTCAAACGCGCTGGAACGCCATAAACCTCTCGCTTCGCCCTAAGCCGCAGATCCGGCTCCGGCTGTCGGCCGGCAAGCACATGAGTCCAATGCACCAGCGCGCCGCGAGCGCAAAGTCAAAAACCGCCGGGTCGCCCAACCCGGCCCCGCCACTATAAATTGCTGCACAACCGGCTGCTCGCCAACCCGGCCCTGCCGGATTGCCGCCAGCCGACCCAGTGGGTGTTTCGCTCGCGCACAACGTTTTGAAAGACAAAGTATTGAACGCTCCTCTCAAAGGCCGAGCCCCTTGTCATGGATCAAAGCCCTGGCCGTCAGACTCACGGGGGAGCCCAAAGGGGGAGAGTTACAAGAAAACGGCTCTAAAAACAAAAAGCAAAGGCGCCGGCACCCACGAAGTTTCTACATATCGCCGAATCGCTCGACCCGGTCTCACCTTTTCAAGTTGCCGCACGACCGGCTACTCGCCAACCCGGCCCTGCCGGATTGCCGCCGGCTGGCCCAGTGGGTGTTTCGCTCACGCTCAATGTTTCGAAAGCCCAAGTACTGAATGCTCCTCTCAAAGGTCGAACCCCGTGTCACGGACCAAAGCCTTGGCCGTCAGACTCGCGGGGGGGGAACCCGAAGGGGGAAAGGTTGCAGGAAAACGGCTCCAAAAACGAAAAGCAAAGGCGAAGACATTCACGCAGCTCATGCATCATAAATTTAAAATAGGCCCAGGGCCAGAGTTCATTACACCCAGTGAACTCCCAGTGGGCGGGTGGACCTGCTACCTAACAGAAATATGTGATAAGTTAAAAATTCAGGTGTCCCCATCGCCGGATCGCGCAGCTCCCGGGTTCGTTGAGGTGCCGGTATCTTCCTCCCCGGCCTCCGCGTCGCGGTAGAAGCCCGTCTCCTCAGAACTGCCCTCCGGGTCGTCCAGAAGCAGGCCGTAGTCGTCAGCAGGCACGACTCCGCCGTCTTCCGCCCACTCCGGCCGAAACTCATCGTGGAAGGCGAACCCGGCGATATAGCTGGCCCGAGCAGCGATCCGGCCAGCTTCCGCCTGCAGCTGGCTCTCCGAGCCGGCTCGCTGGCCCATCAGCGCGTCCAGCGACAAGTCCGAATGCCAAGACAATGCGAACCGGAGCGCCATCTCGGCGCCAGCACGGGCGGCGGAGACTCGCCAGTCAAGGAGCTGCGCCGGACCCGCCTCCAGCCAGCGCGCCAGCCGCGTGAAGCTACTCGGCGCAACGGAACCCGGCCAAAGGGCCGCCGTCATCGCCGCGCCGGCCTCAGAAAGCCACCCCATCTGTTCGCCCAGAACTCGCAGACGGGCCTCGGCAGCTGCGACAATCTCCGGGAAGGTCCAGGCCACCCGCGGGTCCGTCCCAGAGCCGACGATCCCTTGCAGGTCGCGCTGGAAGCTGACCACCTCCTCCGCCGGCTGGCGCGTCTCCGGGAAGCACTACAAAAAAAAAGACACATCCGTGACATTTTGGGCCGAACGAAATTTTTTTGTCATACATATGACACTCCTATGACGATAATTGTGACAAAACCCGGTATCATCATAGATGTGCTGGGCTCCTACTTCTATGACAAAAAATCATGATAGAAAATGGGCTTTTCGTCCTGGGCGGGCCGGAGACGCAGTTGCATGACATTCTTTGGGCCGTCCATGACGGAAAAAACCGTGGTAGAAGCGAGGGCGAGGAAAATTTCAGGGAGTTCCGGTTACGGTGGGAGGTCGGGGGCCGAGCGATGCGCGTTTCTCTCGTACACGTACGCACGTGTGTGTGAGGCGTTGGCTCTAACTGAACCCGAGCGAGGCGTTGGGCTCTAACTGAACCCGAGTGATTGCACTGCAGGCTACGCGTTACTGAACCTGAGCGATTGATCGATGGCTGTTAACTGAACCCGATCGAGCGATTCCTTCGCTACTGCTGCTAACTGAAGCCGATCGATGCTACCTCTGGATGAACAGTGAGCGTTGCTGGGGGGGTTGGATGAACAGCTCCCGGTGGGGGTGGATGAACAGGACCCTGTGGTGTTGCCTCTGGATGAACAGGACCCCGATCGATCGAGCCGGTTGGGGCTGGATGAACAGGACCACCCCATGGAGGGAGAGGGTAGAGCGCTGGATGAACAGTAGCCCGTGGAGGGGTGGTTGAACAGGAGCCCGTGGAGAGGGCTGGTTGAACAGTAGCCGGTGGAGTAGCGCGTGGTGGAGGCTGGATGAACAGGAGCCCGTGGATGAACAGTCGCAGGTGGAGGCTGGAGGAGGTTGACGGTGGATGAACAGTAGCCCGTGGAGGCGGGAGGGGTCGACGGTGGAGATGAACAGTGTCCTGTGGAGTCCCGTTTTGCGGTACGCCACACCCCTCCCGATGAACAGGACCCCCGTTTCGACCGTAGCGCTCCAACACAAGTCTGTTTCCTCCGTTTTGCGGTACGCCACACCCCTCCCGATCAACAGGACCCCCGTTTCGACCGTAGGAGGTCCGTTTCCTCCGTTTTGCGGTACGCCAGACCCCTCCCGATGAACAGGATCCCGTTTCAAATGTGGCCAGTCGAACACAAGGCCATTTCCTCTGTTCTGCAGTACGCCAGGCCTCGTTTCCATCGGCTATTCCGTCCAAGCCCTCCCGATGAACACGACGACACATTCCGTTCCGACCCAGCCAGTTGGCTCCCCATGAACACGACAACGACGCTGTTTCTCTGTTCCGACCCAGCCATGTACACGAGCCCTGGCCGTACGTATGCGCGAGTAGGTGTTCGAGACCCTGCCCGTATGTACGTACGTGGTCGTATTTTCTTTCTTGCACACTGGCCGTTGTACGTATGTGCACATGCTACGTGCGCGCCTCTACTACGACACGTGCGCGCCTCTACATCGACCAGTATGTACATACACGTTCGCAAACAGAATGACAATGCTACGTACGCTTCAACCAGGTGGGTCCCGACTGTCAGGCACTTCCTTGCCTGCGAAGATGTAGCTGGTGGGTCCCAGTAGTCAGGGGGCGAATCATTTTTTTTGCCCGGACGCACTTCCTTGCGTGCGAAGATGTAGCTGGTGGGTCCCAGCAGTCAGGGGGAAACATTTTTTTCGTGAAATACAGTGGCCCGTCCGGTGGGTCCCAGCTGTCAGGTGGAGGAATCATTATTTTCCGCGTAATAAGGAGGAACTTCCTTGCTGCGGCCGTGGACCCAGCTGTCAGCCTCTCCATGTACAGTCCACGTCCGAGGGAAGTCGTTCCTTGACCACGTTGACCATGCCGCGCCGAGAGCACTAGGGCGGTGGACGACGGCGAGGCCTAGGAAGGGGACGACGGGGAGCCGGGGAAGATGCGGCAGTGGAAGCCCGCACGGAGAGGAGTACGAGGGTTCACTGGTTCGGCTGCGGTGTGAGGCTGCCATCGCCGTAGGGCCTGGCCAGCAGTGGGAATAGTAGGGGGCGGTGAGGCCTCCGCGGCAGCACAGCCGGCCACGGGAGGCAGGAGCATGCGGCACGACCGGCGCTACTTTGGGCGGCTGGAGCAAGAAGACCAGAGGTTGAAGAAGCACTACGGCCGTTGGATGGACATCGTACGGTCAGAGCTAGAATCGTTCATATTGACTAAAGTTGACAAAGGCCCCTGTCCCAGTCAACTTAGTAGCACACAAGTCAGCCTCCCACCATGGTGGGTCTCACCTAGCAGGGGGAGTATTCATATTTCTTTGTGCGTAATAAGGAGGCACTTCCTTGCGTGCGAAGATATAGCTGGTGGGTCTGAGCTGTCCGCGGCGGTAATGTTTTTTTCGCGAAATACAGAGGCCCTTTCGGTGGGTCCCTGATGTCAGGTGGAGGAATCATTATTTTCCGTGGACCCAGCTATCGGCCTCTCCACGTACAGTCCACTTCAGATGCATGTCGGTTGTTGACCATGTTGACCAAGCCGCGCCGAGAGCACCAGGGCGGTGGACGACGGCGAGGCCTAGGAAGGGAACGACACGGAGGCAGGGAAGACTCGGCAGTTGTTTCCCACGCGGAGGGGAGTACGACTGTACGAGGGTTTACTGGTTCGTCTGCCGTCGCCGGAGAATAACAGCAGGTGTGGGTGAGTAGAGGGATGGCTAGGCCAGCGATGGGAGTATGATGGGCGGTGAGGCCTACGCGGCACCAGAGCCGGCCGCAGGAAGGAGGGAGCAGGCAGTCCCGCCGGCGCTTGTTTGAGCGGCTGGAGCAGGAAGAGCAGAGATTGAAGAAGTACGACGGCCGTTGGATGGCCATCCAATAGTCACTGCTTGTGCATCAACCTTTTTTTAGGAAAGCCTCAAATCTGTGGAAAACAGCATACAGCCCATCTGCCATTATTTCTAATAATTTACAGCCCATTTGCTAATTATTAAGGTTTTTTTGGAGCCCATATTCTTTTTGTTAGCATTACAGCCCATATTGTGGCCACGGTTAAAAAATTATACGAAATTTTGCATATTTCGGTGCGGTGCGAACTGTTTTTAATCCCGAAATTTCGACTCACATTCAAACTGATATTAAAAATAAATGTATATCAATATAAAATCCAACAAATTCTCCACGCGTAAAAATTAATGTAATTTAAAATCTCGAAATGAAAAAAAAAGACATTTGAAACTAATTGCCGGTTTGATGTGTTTTAAAAATGTACAGCCCATTTCTCATTACTGATGGGCCATTTTCTCGGCCAGCCGAATGAAAGCTCTCCTCGTCTTGAAAGATTTGCAGCCCAACAGGCCTGACAAAGCGACTTACTTGGCAAATCACAAAAAAATGGGTTGTGGCCATGGACCCAGCTGTCAGCCTCTCCACGTACAGTACTCTTCCGATGGAAGTCGTTCCTTGACCACGTTGACCACGCCGCGCGAAGAGCACCACGGCGGTGGACGACGGCGAGGCCTAGGAAGGGGACGACGCGGAGCCGGGGAAGACGCGGCAGTGGAAGCCCGCGCGGAGAGGAGTACGAGGGTTCACTGGTTCGGCTGCGGTGTGAGGCTGCCATCGCCGCAGGGCCTGGCCAGCGGTGGGAATAGTAGGGGGCGGTGAGGCCTCCGCGGCAGCACAGCCGACCACGGGAGGCAGGAGCATGCGGCACAACCGGCGCTGCTTTGCGCGGCTGGAGCAAGAAGACCAGAGGTTGAAGAAGCACTACGGCCGTTGGCTGGACATCGTACGGTCACTGGAGCTAGAATCGTTCATATTGACTAAAGTTGACAAAGGCTCCCGTCCCAGTCAACTTAGTAGGCCCACAAGTCAGCCTCCCACCATGGTGGGTCCCAGCTAGCAGGGGGAGTATTCATTTTTTGTGCGTAATAAGGAGGCACTTCCTTGCGTGTGAAGATATAGCTGGTGGGTCGGAGCTGTCAGCGGCGGTAACGTTTTGTCGCGAAATACAGAGGCCCTTTCGGTGGGTCCCTGATGTCAGGTGGAGGAATCATTATTTTGCGCGTAATAAGGAGGCATTTCCTTGCGTGCGGCCGTGGACCCAGTTGTCGGCCTCTCCATGTACAGTCCACTTCAGATGCATGTCGGTCGTTGACCACGTTGACCAGACCGCGCCGAGAGCACCAGGGCGGTGGACAACGGCGAGGCCTAGGAAGGGAACGACACGGAGGCAGGGAAGACTCGGCAGTTGTTTCCCACGCGAAGGGGAGTACGACTGTACGAGGGTTTACTGGTTCGTCTGCCGTCGCCGGAGAATAACAGCAGGTGTGGGTGAGTAGAGGGATGGCTAGGCCAGTGATGGGATTACAGTGGGGCGGTGAGGCCTCCGCGGCAGCAGAGCCGGCCGCGGGGAGGAGGGAGCAGGCCTAGATGGGGCAGCCCAAAACCACGTCCTACACTTGCCAAAACTTCGTCCCTCGTTTTCTCTGTGTTTCGCACACTCGACATTGTGTGGGCATTTTGACTGTGCATCATATGAAGATGTGCTATGCATGAATGTTGATCGGCATGATGTTAACTTGCTGGTAGTTCCATTTTCGACCATGAATAAAACTTCCAACATGATGTTAACCCTGTTTGAAAAGGTCGTGTTAATATAAATGCTCTGCCTCTGAAAGTTGTAGTTTCTTATCTGAAACTGAACTTGCAGTTTCTTATCTGAAACTGAAACTTGCAGTTTCTTCTCTGAGAATCACATTGTCTGCAGTTTTATACTCCTATGAAACTACATTTTTTTAAGTGCTAAAAATAGATCTCTAGAATTCATAAAATACTTCATATGCTCAATACTGCAAATCTGAAATTCAAAAGACATTCATATCTGAAAGTACTCTCAAAATACACAACACAAAACACAATTCACAACCTGCAAATACTGACAACCCTAAGATCCTTCTGACAATTCACAACCTGCTATTGGGCTGGGGGGGCAGCCCCCTCCTATTCCTCGGCGACAGACAGCCGCCCCGTGAGACGATGTGAACGGCGAGGGAGATGATGGCGGGGAAGCGTCGTCGGGGCAACTGCTTTTCTCCTCTTGCAGTTGGGTTCGGTCGACGAAGACTCCACCGGATCGCTCTGGCAGGACACCCTCACAAACGGCACCCTGTAGATGCTCGATCCTTCAATCTCTGGTGGATGCTCCATCTGGGATCGATACTCCCACCACCGCTCCCTCACGATCGGATTCGGTGAATCTGTTTGCTCCATGGCCCAGAGGAGCGGCTCTATGTACTCCGGCGCGACTCCCTTCGGGAGTATCGCCGCCTTTTTGCTCTGTTGCAGATATTTGGCCATGGATGTCGCCGTCGCCGCTAGTTGGTCCTTGTTGTCAAACCAAGACTGTATCTCCAACATCCTAGCTAGCTTCACAGGGTCGCCGTCTGCGATCCTCACGTATCGGTTGTACTCCTCCATCGATCTACTTCTCCACAGCACCTTCACTCGCCGGCGGTGGTTTTTGAATGGAAGAGGAGAGGAGCAGCGCTGGTTTTGGATTAGATCGGGAGAGGAGCAACGCTGGTTTTGGACTGGAACAGGAGAGGAGGGGCGGTGGTTTTGAAATGGAAGAGGAGAGGAGCGGCGCTGCATTTAGATTGGAACAGGAGAGGAGTGGTGGTGGTTTAAGAGGAGAAGAGCGGAAGAGCGGCGGTGGTCTTGGAAGTATTTTTTTGTTGTTTTGCGTATTTTGGGTCAAAGTTTGCCCATGTACTGTATTTGACAAGCAAAATGTGAATGCATGTCACCAAAAATTGTATCGTTTGGTTCGTATCTGAATGTACTTTCAAATTATATTATTTTTGCAACGTATAACATATATTTTATGTGCGAAAATCATGGTCAATTATGACCCAGAATAAAAGGGAGACTAGTTAATGTGGGGTCGCTTTCTTAATTGAAGGGTAAATTGATTTTGATTTTGATCCAGTCACAGTGCGCCGGCCCCCTCGTCCAATCCTAAATCGCTGCCGCACGCTCCTCTCCCTCTTCTCCATTGCAAAACCACCTCCTCTCCTCTCCATCATCTCCATTCCAAAACCACCGTCTCGCCTCTCCCTCTTCTGATCTTCTCCATTGCAAAACCACCTCCTCTCCTCTCCATTCCAAAACCACCGTCTCGCCTCTCCCTCTTCTGATCTTCTCCATTGCAAAACCACCTCCTCTCCTCTCCATCATCTCCATTCCAAGACCACCGTCTCGCCTCTCCCTCTTCTCTATTGCAAGACCACCGTCTCTCCTCCCATCTTCCAAAGCTAGCACCAGACCACTCAGAAGGACATCTATGGAGAGGATGCAGCAGCGAACCAGGCGGATCGCCGGCGGCGACCAGGCAAAGTTAGCCAGGTTGAAGGAGATCCTTAGTTAGTTTGACAATGAGTGGGAGATTTCGAGGACGGTGCGGGCCATGTGGCAATGTATGCGAAAGAGCGAGACGACGGCGATGAGGGCGGCGATGTACATGTACTCCTCGGCGGCAGTCACGCCGCAGTCCTCCGAGTTCATCGAGTATCTCCTCTGGGCAATGGAGCAGACAGATTCGTTGATGAAACATACATTAACAAAGAGAAGCACTTTCTTTATCTACATTGGAAATGTAATGATAGAGATGACACTCGCTCTATTTTAACTGTATTATTACTTCATTTTATCAGTGACACTAGGGTCGAGCAGGTGGCAAACGAGGTGTACCATGCGTCGCAAGGATGGAGGCCGGGGGTGCTTAGACTGGGATGCTGAAGCTGGCTCTTTCAGTCACCAACATGGATGATTCAATTCATGGGACCTTTTGGTGCAGTTCACCTAAAATGAAGCAATGTCCCATGAGCCAGCAGCTTCTTCTTCAATTTTTTTTAAGAAAAGGGCTCCAGCCCCGGTTCCATCTCCATCGGAAAACGAAACCCACAGAGCTTCTTCTTCATTAGTTGCAATAAAATTGAGCAACATCAAGGTTGGTTGTGAAGCTCCTCGAATGCTCAACTATAATTTGGATATCATTTGAGCGATTCAACTAAGATCGAGCGTGAAATGTATATCTCTGTTTGCACAAAAAAGGTGGAAAGGAGGGTGACTAACAAGTGATGAAACATGCATCAAATGAAAAGAAGCATGTTCCTTATCTGAATGGCAATCCTACAAGGACAGTAGCAATTTCTAAAGCACTGGCATTGCTAGATATTAGTGTGGGCATTAGGATTAACTATGACAACCGTTAAATACGACATTACTTTGGGCACGGGAGAGTAGGCGGACCAGGACAGTTGCATTTCTAACAAAAAGAACCAACTTATCTTAATGGGAAATTTTAGCAGGACATGTAAAGAAGTGCCATTGATTCATATTACTGGAGGCATTACATTGAAAACAACATTGGTTTAACGTGTCCTTACTTTTAACAGTGCGACTGCTACATTTTACCAGTGGCATTACATAAGAGTGGCTCGGGGCAACAAACATCAGAACAGGATATCTGGGTTGGTCCCATTTTTGTTCGGTATAGCCACCTTATACTGTGTGAGGCTAGCAAATCTAGTGCTGGACTTACTCTGTTGACTTGTCCCCCAGTCCCCACTTTCTTTCCTTTTTCAACCAATAGATCGGGTTTATATTGAGTTTGTACTATGATTCCCTTTATTTCCCTATTAGACCTAGAGACCAGTTGGATAGCCAGTCTCTGCTACTTTTCGCCCCCATTATTTCCTCTTTCGACCAAGTCCTAGATTCAGGTAACAAATCCTCCCCCACCCCCACCTCCTTTCTTCCTTGTTTGAACCAAGTAGTACTAGATTCGAGTGCATGAACTAGTTTTACCTCTTAAACGTAAAAAAATTAGGTGGTTTTCGAACAGCCGATCGATCCTATCTACGAGGGGGCCTGAGAAATAGTAAAAGATACAAATGCAGCGACGTCAGGAGCTCGGGAAGTAGAGCAAGGCCGGTTTTGAAGGAAGTTATACCTGATGGTCGCTGGGATGTCGCTAGGTGGGCGGTGGGAGCCCGGATCTGCCCACACTACGGCAGCGAGGAAGAAGGGGTCGGAGGCCCTCCCTCGCCATCGGTGCTTGGGAGAGAACGGCAAGGCAGGCTGATCGGGACGCGCCCAGCAGTGGGTAAGAGCCGTCGCCGAGGACGACCGCGTGAACGTTGCACCTTCTCACCTTCCCTGGCGGAGAGGATCCGGCTGGATCTGTGACCAGCGGTGAGCAGAGAGAGAGAGTGTGTGGCCACCGCTGTCGTGTTTAGATCTGGAGAGGCCGAGACAGTGTGAAGAGAGCAACACTAGCAAGCAAGCGCGGAGGCTCCTGCCTATATAGTGGAGTAGTAGTTTTCTTTTGTCTACCGGAGCCGGCTTGACCTCGTCAATGACTGTCGAGAAGTCTTCATGCACGTGGCCCGGAGGCTCAGTTGTCGTCATTTTGATCTGAAGCGCCGGATTATAACATATAACACGAAAAAATGCCACATGACAAGAAATCATAACCTCACTGCCCAAAGGAGACAACATGAATCCCGACGGACAAACTAGACGAGGAACAAAGCTCAAATTAAAGGTAAACTCGTAGAAAAGGGGTCCGTCGATAGATGTCCTAATTAACATAGCCGGCTTGACCTAGATGGCAGCCGAGTAGTCACTGTTCGTGCATGTGCCCCCAATGACTAGCCCAACTCAGTTGTCGCTGTTTAACCCTCGCAGTGATCCGAAGCACATGACACCTAATTTTGCGAGATGATAAGAAACCTTTTTTTAGATTTCTCACCACAACTACAGCCATGTACAACACAGCCTGCATGATATGTAGACGATAGCCAATGCAGGTGTGTCTGCTGGAGTCTGGTGACATGCATGGACGAACTGATCTTCCGAGTCTTGCAGGGATCGTCCAGGCACCAACATAGTACAACACTTCTCTAGTACTATCGCTTGTCTCCCTCTTCTATTAAGTCACCCGACTTGCGGGGCCGGGGAGTGTGCCTATGGTCAGTTCAATTGCCGTCCCCCATGTGTGTGCAAACGCAATATGACGCGCGTTCCATTCGGAGAGCGGCGTGCCAGACCGACCGACCGTCTGGGGTGCGACCCGAACGCGACGAGCGTGCTATATACTCCGTACATGTGTACCGCCGTTTTCTAGACGCTTTGCTCCATGGCACGGGCGCAATCCATGGATACAAAATTAGTATACTGTATACTATTTAAAAGTCGAGGGCGGGGCTTTTCCTGCGTGGTAGGCGGGGCAGTTCTGCCTAGTCGGTTCGACAGAGACGTGTGAAGACGAGGGAGTAGGCTGCTGCAAACGTAGGGATGTGTGATTTGACAGCGAGTTACTGCTGGACAGGTGGGGCCCCATGATTTGACCTGCCATTATCATTTTAACTGCGGCGCTACGACCGGCGTGAGTCTCCCGATTCCTGACCACCTCCATACAGGTGCCTCTCCCAATGCTCCACCATGTAGTAGAGGTTGGCTCTTGCATGAGAGCCCACTTCTCCACTTTTTCCTTGCCTCTCTTTCCTCCACATATGCAAAAATGCCATGTAAAGCGCACTATTGTACTTACTTTTACTTGCTCCTACAGGTGCTTAAGCTTGCCACATAGGCATAAAGTCTGATGTGGCAAGTTAATCAAGAAGAGAGAGACTAGTTTGGTGACCCAAGGAAGAAACGGTGCTAAGCGCGTGTACCTAGGTGAAAAGGCAATTTTGAGTCTATAGCTAATTAAATGAAGCAAACTTAGCAACACCATTTCATTGGAAGAGGTCACTCCTTGGCAAATGCAATAAATACTAGTACTCCCTGTGTCCCATAATATAAGAACGTTTTTGGCACTACACTAGTGTCAAAAACGTTCTTATATTATGGGACGGAGGGAGTACGAAGAAAGAGATAGAGAGGAGTAAAAAAATACACTTATAGCCAACCTTATAGCCAACCTTGTTGTAGTATGAGTGACTAAGTGATGACTATGTATGACATGCCAACATCAGATAGCCTAACGCACCGTGTTAAATCACCAAGGGCGCGACTGCGCGAGCGACGCGACGGTCGTGGTAGGCGCGACCATGATACGGGCTGCTGGCAGCCCTTGGATCTGAGATCAAACGGTCGCATGCTAAGTAGCTGAAAATTTGCAGAATAACCCTCCAGGATAGGATATTCACCCATAGGTCTAGAATCATGCCATGCAACCGTTCGATCTCAGATCCAAGGGCTCTCGGAAGCCCGTATCATGGGAGAATGGAAAGCCACTACCCTGCTGTTCGCACGCTGGCAGTTCGCTCATACTCGTCCCCGCACGTCCTTAATACTACGGCGGTTCGCTCCTAGTCGTCCAGTCCATTCACATTACGGCAGTTCCACTAATCCTAACCCTCCTCCCAAATCCATGGCGTCCCAAATCTCCACGATTGGCGGTGAGTACAAGGTTAGAACCATCACCGGTGATGAGTTCGACGTCATCTACACCCGTTCTTCCGCGACGGTGAAAGGATGCCTTTCTTGCTTCAGACGCATATTCGAAGACTCAGATGATGAGTGGGTCGCTCGGCTAGATGTTGAGTACACCACAGTCCTGGGACGAGAGAAGGATCTAAAGGACGAAGAGAGGAAGAAGCCCGCCGTGATCCAGGTTTGCGTGCATCACTTATGCTTGGTCTACCACATATGCCATGCCGACGTTGAGTGCCAGGATTTTAAGGACTTCCTCGAGAGCAACCTAGTCAAATTCGTTACTGTAGACTTTGGTAACAACAAAGAAGTCCTGCGTCGGATAGGCCTCGTTGTAGGCAACACCTTCGACCTCCAGAAGAATCGGCTGGTGTCCTCTCGTCAGCCTTCAATGTTGACCCTGGCAGGAGCCATGGTTCATCCTTCGTACGGTAAACTGGAGAAACTCCATACATGTTTCATCGTCATGCATGGCAGCAGAATGTACTAGATATAGACCACATCCACTATGCTGCAATGGATGGCTACCTTTGCTTCAGTATCTACAAGGGTTGGATGAAGAGCAACAGCCAAGTGTGCGGTTCAAGCAAAGAAGTATCGGCCAAGAGGAAGAGGGACAAGGATGAAGTCGAGGACGTGGACGAGGACTCCGGGTAAGGTGGCAGTGTCATTGCTCATGGTGGTTCTAATGTAGTGTCTACCGGAATAGTTGCAAAGTTTAATTTCAGGTGTGCTTAATTTAATTTGAGGGGTGTGTTGTGCTGAGCCCCTAGCAGAACTATGTTATGTTTATTCTCATTACTTTAACTCTTCAGTACGTACATACTAGTATTTCTTACATTTCATCTTTTAGTTGGTATAGTACTACCACTCGTTTCTTCACATTATATACGTACAATATATATGGCCAACATCATATAGCCAGCAGTTTAGTTGTCAAAGAATTTCAGGGTGCTTAGTTTTGTCAAAGAATTCTAGGATGCTTAGAGGGTGCTTGGATCCAAGGGACTTATTTTAGTCTGACTAAAAATAGTCTCTTTAAGAGGCTAAAGTCCCAAGCACCCCTGACTAAAGAGGGACTAAAACTAGTCTTGAGACTAAATTTTTTTAGTCAGGGGTACCCCTACTAAAATGTGGATTAGTCCTCTCTCTACTCATTTAACTCCTGTCCTTTAACACAGGCGAGTTCTGGATTGGAGGGTTTGGAGGATAATAAATGCTCATTATCTTGATTTTAGCCTTTTTAGTATTTGGATCCAAGCATGGGTGAGGCTAGCATGTTTTAGTCCCACTACTTTTAGTCATGGGACTAAAACGTATCCAAGCACCCTCTTAGTTTTATTTGAGGGGTGGGTTGTGCTGGACACCATTATTGTGACTAGCCTTTTTAATAGTACTATATGCATAATTTGGCGACGAGCGCTCTCTATATGTACCACCTTTTTTAATTTCAGGTTTTGCTCCATGGTGCAATCCATCGATACTACTGCTGTACAAAAGTATACATTTTTTAAAAGGCTAGAGGGCGGGGCAGTCTAGCTTGGTCGGTTTCACGAGAGGCGAGGGCCTTTGTGATTTGACGGCTCATTACTGCTGGAAGGCGGGGCCTTGTGATTTGACTACTCGTATAAATGCGCCGACGACCTGATCGGGGAGGAGCAAAGAACCGTGCGGTATACTCAAGTTTTCCACTGGAGTAGTACAGCGACGGAGGAGCACGAAACACGGCAGCCCAGTGCCATATGGCGATAAAAATGATCTAATTTGCTATTCATCTCATTGTTACCATTGTTCTATTCATTCCCTCAAAAAAAACATTATTCTAATCATGCCTCGTAGAGAACGTGACACGTGCGGCGAAACACCCGAAGCAAAAGATGAAACACAGGAGCAAAAGAAGAAGGAATATTATCACCCCAAATGATCTAATTCGCCGCGGAGTCGTAACTGCTTCTTCATCGCCTCCACGACCTCCATCTCCTTGCGCGTCTCCTCTGCCATCTTCTTCATTCTGTCCATGACGCGGGATTTCTCTACGCGAGCCTTCATCATCTGTTCCACGGCCGCATTACGTACCTTGACAGCAGTCGAGTGCTCAATGCGGAGCTTCGCCAACTCCTCCTTTTGTTCCATGACGAGGGCCTGCAGCATCTTCATCGAGGAACTACTATTCTCATGCAACTTCTTCCAACCGGCGTTCTTCTCCTTCAACAGGTCAATCTCGTGGCAGAGCTTCGCCTTGTCCTCCTGAAGTCGCAGGATTTCGCCAGTCGCCTTCTTCTCCGAGGCAATGCTCTTCTTCAGCAGCATCACCAAGACGGCGGTCAACTCCCCCTGCTGATTGAGCTCAGCGGCCATGTCGTCGAGGCTCTCCTTCAGCAACTCCATCAAGCCTTGGATGAACTCCTTCTGCTTATTGAGCTGATCGGGCATGCCGTCGAGGGATAACGACTCCAGCTCCGCTGGCTCGGCATGTTCGCCTACGCGGCTACGGCGCTCCTGGGAGCCATCGCCTGCCCGTGAGAGATTTTTGGAGGTCTCTGCGTGGCGGCGAGCCCTCTCTTTTTTCTGCAGCCTTGGTTGCCGCTCCCTTGTTACGAGTAGTTCTCGACCTAGAGCTCTGCTCACTGGCCATGGCAACGACGGACGAAGAAGAAGCACTTATGAGGAGGAAAGGTAGAGTAATTTTCGGTTAGGTAGTTCCCCTTTTTATAACCTAAGTACTAGCACTAGTACTAATACCTGCATAGTGGGAACACATTCAGGTTTGGTACGTACTAGTAGGTGTGAGCAAGCTTTCGAATGTGATGGGAACAAGGTAAAGATTAATTGATGGTTTTGGTTTCGAGGCTCGAAACGGCTCCCGATGAGTTTAGCGGAACATAAATTTCAAGTACTACACTGCTCAAATGCGTAAATATTATGTTACTGTCAAAAATTGGCACAAAATACGAAGGAGACCAATGGAAGTACTACTAGCAACCCACGATTTAACTACTCGCATGCGCGCAGTGGAGTAATAATGTCTTTCTTCCGCCCTCACATCCACTCAATTTCCATGCGCTGTATTAATTGACCATCAATGAAGTGAACGACTTTACACGCGTCAAATTATCACATGGGGTGGATCTTGGTACAAAATTGTGTCCGCCCGTGTACCCGCATGTGCGTGCGAGGGAATGAGTGCGTGCGTGGCGTGTGTGCACATCTTCGCTTCGTGCATGTACCGCTAGTATGGCTCAGGGAGGACGAGTACATTCTTCTGGAACCAGCAGCACGTCACTGTGATCAATCCACGCAAGGAGGTCGCGACAATGCCTCCACATGTGCCACGTGGCTTCATGAACTGTAAGAGAGACACTATGTAGCGTGCCATTGGTATTCTAATTTACGTGTTTTGCACATACTCGAAGTACTAGTAAGGTACACGTGCATTGCACGCATCAGATTTTGCAACCAAATTATGAATAAATACCACACTATAGCATGTAAGCTCTGAGTCATATATGCCTGATGTAGCCCTTCGTTTAATCCTTATAGTTCATCTCATTCAAAATCAATTAGTTTTTATAAAAAAGCTAAGAACGCGGGAATAGGAAAAACATGGGATTATAGTGGAATGTCGTCTTGAATCCTACAGGATTGTACGAGTGTTTGATTGTGCATAGAAAAAACGCAGAATTCTTTCAAAGAAGTTTGAGTGGATGGGATGTTTCCTATGAAATCTAGTGCAAATGAATCATATGGAAAAATTCCTATGGTTTACAATGCTACGAATCAAACAACCAAGATAGGAAAAACTCCTAATGATTAGAATCCTCCAAAATTCCTTTGAGAATCCTTTGAATCAAAGAAGCCCTTAATCTATTTTATGATTCATGGAATTGTGCGTTGTAAAGCATAAAGTAAAAACAAATAATGGCAATTCAACTAGAAAAAAAGTTTGGGAAGTTATGATACGGAAGATTCTAGAACAAAAGCGAACCACTGTTGTTTTGAGGTTTGTGCATTATGCTTAAGTTCAACCATGGAGTCTGCTAGATTGTACATGTGGCAAAATCCGGTGGGGGGCTAGAAGATGGTGCGAGGGGCCGAGTGGAGGGAGACTATGAAGGAATGCACAAGTGCGAGATCGATATTTAGAGAGAGGGGGCGCACACGTGCGCTGTTGCGCGCAGTGGCGGAGCCATGAAAAATAAATGAGCTAGGGGGCCAAGCATTGCTAATCCTTTACGAGGAGGGTCAATTCATGAACTTAAACCATTTTTAGCAGCAATTGTCTAATGATCACATTCATATTAGCCTCGATATATAGTGATGTTAGGGGGGAGGGGGCAGGGCCCTTACTGCCCCCTGTCTTCGCCATTGTGCACGCGTCTGAGAGATGAAGCGGAAGGCATGGATGATGAGAGGGGGACGTTGGATATATAATTAATGTGGGTGTATTAGCTATATATGTTAATCCTATATAGAGAGGTATAGATTGATCAATGTGGACGTGGGAAAGAGGGTGAGACCTCACTGGATATATCGGTTGATCGGTTTGTGTGGAAAACTATGAAAGACCTAGCTATATACACACATACATAGAGGAACATCGATCGTTGCGCATGCACGCGTGAGAGATAAAGAATGCCCGATATGATGGAGAGGGGGATGTGTGTGGGTGTGTGCCTTCATGGGAGACCGACCTGAAGAAAAAGATTGTATGCATGCGATGGATAATGCCGACTGGTAGTGTGTGTGCATGCATGCACGAGAGAAAGTTAGTGGTACAATTATAAAAGAGAAGACTATTGTGTGGGTTTAAAAGAATAGGTGAGGTCATAATCAATGTAAAGTTGAATTCAAATATTTGAATAAGAGATCCTGATGTTTGAAACCCATGCATGCATGAATATAACGAAGATCTGCGCGGTGTGGTTTGGAAACGAGCATGTTGTAATGTATACACATTGAACATGGTCAGACTGATTTGAATTTGAGATACCGATGGCAGACATCATTTGGCCACGTCGCATCCATGCATGGACACACTATTCTAATTGGAGATGATGGGCGGCTTTTGCATCACATATCTATATCTATACCCCTATATATATATTTTATATTTTATATTTTTTTTATTGTGTGCGGGTAACTTTAACTTTGAAAGATGGTCGTTGGATGAGGCGAATCCGATGGTCCAAAGATGGCAAATTTGAGCACTACTGGCCATTGGATATCATCTAGATTCCACCAGATTTCGCCACATGTATAATCTAGAAGACTCCATGGTTGAACTTAAGCATAATGCACAAACATCAAAACACAAACACTTCTTATTTGTTCTAGAATCTTCCGTATCAGAATTGCCCAAATGTTTTTCTACATGATTTGCCATTATTTGTTTTTACTTTATGTCTTACGACGCACAATTCCATGAATCTTAAAATAGATTAGCTTTCTTATAAAAACTAGATGATTTTGAATGAAATGAACTATAAGAATTAAACGAACATCTACATCATGCATATATGACTCAAAGCTTGCATGCTATAATGTGGTATTTATTCATAATTTGGTTGCCAAATCTCATGCGTGCAATGCACGTGTACCTTACTCTAGTCTAAATGGTGTTTGTGTGTGTGTGTTGTGCGTGTTGAGGTGCAAATAGTCTTTTTTTTGGGTACACGTTAAGCTTGTTCTTCCGAAATTTCAAGCCGCGGCTTGTTATGCCGAAAATTCAAGCTAGCGTCTCTGTCTATCGTGCTGCGAAACTCCCGCCTCTTCAACCCGCGCCTTGTTAGCCCGAAATATTTAAGATATATCTTTTTCTCGTTGTGCTCCGACAACTCCCTCCATTTCAACCCGCGCCTTGCTATTCCGAAATTACAACGCGCGCGAAAACTCCCACCTCCTGTGAAATCCCGACACGCGAAATGCCTGTGGTACCCCTGAACCGAAAGAACCGCCTCAAATCGGTGGGGGTACTTTCGTAACTTACCCCACATTTCGGACAAGCGCGTCTCTGAGCCATGGTTCCCCACTGCCATCCCATCCGCCCACCCATTCGTACACCGAGGCCGCGAAAACCCGCGACGAAACCCCACACCCTGCTCCGTCCACCACCCAGCCGGAGCCTCTTCCCCGACGACGTCGTCCACAGCAACACCTCGACGTCCCTCATCCACCATACCGGATGAGGATCCGTCGTCGATCTCATCGTCCCGCCGGTTCAGCCACCCCGTCCTCCACCTCCAAGGAGCTGCCCCGATGTTCCCCTCGTCTTTCACGCCACCTCCATTCCCACACCGCCGTCTTCACCTCCACCACCGGAAGAGCATCATCATCACCGTTTCCCCGGATGAAGCTGCGCCTAATCAGCGCCACCAAAGAGGTTGTACACTAATCGCTGCATTTTCTTCTTGATTCGATCTCACGGTGCTGCCGGCGCTCGGTCCCGAGCCGACATGGCGCGGCTCCATCCACGGCGGCGTCGCCGGCCACTTCCTCCACGGCGTCGCTCCCTCGGCGGCGACGTCCACATCAGTAGGAGTTGTTGCTGCTTTAGCTCTCGCTCGCGCTACTGCTCTGCTCTTGCTCTCGGTCCCCTGCCTGGTCTGCTCTTGCTATTGCTCTTGCTCGCGCTGCTGCTCTCGCTCTTGCTCTTGCTTGCGATGCTGCTCCGATTTAGCTACACTTCAGTCGACCGAGTTGACTTTTGGGTC
>NC_057799.1:459520995-459526432 GCF_018294505.1 Triticum aestivum
AAGGAAGAACCAGCCGCAGCGGGGAGGGGGGCTCGCCAGAGAGGTAGGGTTCAGGATGGGGGTGGTGGTCGCCGGCGGTGGCGGGGCGTTGGCGGGGCGGTGGTGTGGGGATCGCCGGAGAAAAAGCTCGGCACGGGGGGCCTAGAGGGATGGCCGGGGCGGCGGCGGACCGGCGGTGGGGAGTGTTTTCGGGGCGGGCGGGGCGGCGCACCGCCGGCAGCGGGCGGCGGGGAGCTGCTGTTTGGCCGGTGGTGGCTGGCGGCTCAAGGGGGTGGAGGTTGAAGATAAACCACAGGCCCTTGATTTCGTATCCAACGGCTGCAAAATCGACGGACCAGAGATGAAAAAGTCAGTCGACCAACGTGTAGCCTCACCTTGCTAGTGCGTTCAGTTTCGACAGCAAAATTCAGTTTCGACAGCAAAATTTAGTTTCGACAGTTAAGTTCAGTTTCGACAGTTAAGTTCAGTTTCGACAGTTAAATTCAGATTCGACAGTTAAGTTCAGAGATGAGCGGCTGATGTATTTTACATCTAGCACTTTGTGGTTATGTATTTTACGTCATGTATTGGAGATGCTATTAGAATTCCACTCAGGTTAACGTTGTTCGTTGTCTCTCTTGTTCTGCTTCAGCCTCGGCGTCGTACAACTCACCGGAGCTGCTCCAACGACGAAACCCTCCATCACAGCGGAGCAGTACCTCGGGCTCCATCTCCAGACGCCTAAGATCTTCTTCCCCTCCTCCGACAGCCAAGTCAGCCGGAGCATCCTCACCGGCCAACCCAATCACGCTGAGATCGACATGGCTTCGCCAAAGAGGTTGTACACTTGTTGCATCTCTTTTTACTCTACATGTTATATATATTGTCCACTGAGCACTCGTAGTAACGGGAAATACGATTATTTTATCCTACTATATGACAAGCAGTGAGGTACCAGGCAACTTAGCTATCCGTGATGGACTCTCTTGAACGCCATCATTATTTATCTCTGCGCGTTTGAGCTGTGCATTTGTCGATGGGCCTGGGAGTTGAGCTAGTATGGCAGTGGCCTGGGTCCAAAGTAATAGAAGTAGCACAAAAACATTTTTTTAGTGTAGGATTTTCCTTGCACAAGCCTGCCTACTAGAATCGCCAGTGCTTGAAAGGAAAAGTGAATGAAAAACATCGGAATTGGAAAGTTTCCTATGGTACTACTTTTCATGAATTTGGTGCAAAGGAAAACTGTAGGATTTGTTCCTTCAGTGTCTCCTTGAAAAAAAAACCGTAGGAATTCTAATTTTCACTTCTCCTCCTTTTCATATTCCTATTCATCAAGCACAAGACTAAGAGATAGTAGCATAATAGCATTATAACCGTACATTTTCTTGTGGTTTGACTTAATCTCACCATGCTTTTTTGCATCCTGTGATCTTCCAATTGTTGTGAATCAAACACCCAGATTGGCAGAAATCCTGTGTTTTTAAATTCTCTGTTGTGCACGTGCATTCCTATCCTATTCCTGTCTATTTCCTATCCCTGCATTGTTAGAATCCTCAAATTCAAACAAGCCCTTACTCAATTACTTCTGTTACAGATATGTGTCAACGAAAACCTTGTGTGGTTTGTCCTGCTCCTGCGGTGCTGTGTTCCACCCCAGCTCAGCTGCTCCAATGACGGAAGGGTTCACCACAGCAGGGATCCGCTCTCCAGACTGTCTTTCGCCGCCTCATATCTTCTTCCCCGCCGCCGGCAGCCACGGCAACTGCATTACCATCATCAACTAAGCAGATGACCTTGAGGACTACACGGGTCCGCAAGAGAGGTCGCACTCTTCCGTGTCTTCTTACGTTATGCGTCGCTTAATATGATGGCATGCTACATTATCGTCGTGTTCACCTATTAGACTCCGAGTCAGGTCCAAACTAATGCTGAAACTTGAGTTTTTAAATGGTTGTGGGGTACATATTGGGGCAGCAATCAGTACTATCTGTCTACTATCTGGTTAATCTCCGGTGTCTACTATGAGTTTCATGTTGGGTGCAAACAAACATTAAAGGAGCCATTATCTGTATTTTTTAACTAAAGCTATTATATGCCTGCTATCATTGGTTTTGGGTCTATCCACAGTTTGCTACCATCACTCTGGATTTGTGCATGCACTCCTTACATAATATCACTATGTTTTATTCCTATGCATGCCAGTTATTGTACACAATGGAACTGATCATGTAGAGCAAAAGAGACGAGCCTTGTGTGGCAATAAAATTTCATGCAGACGTCGTTCCATGGTGGGCACAAAGGCAGCCCCCCTCCACCCATTTCGGATCGTAATCAAGAGGAAGGTAACTGTTCTGAGGGGGATTCAGAAGGAGAAGACCACTCCTATTTACCCCATGAGGTCTTCGCTCTAACTTGGCATGCTGATGTTGGTAATATCATGCATATGGTGCCTTGCTTTGCTTACTGTATACATTAAAAATGTCATCTGCTTAGTATAGACATGCTTTGTGCCAATGCCATATGTTTAGTTTCTTTATCGTATATGTGAATCATGCAATGCCATCTTGTCTAGCCAGGCATCATATATGTGAATTTTGCAATGCCACCCTAGTTAGCCAGTCATCCTATATGTGAATTATATCATGTCATCATTTTTTTATTACGTGTTAAATTTGTCAACAATTTTAGTACATTCAATTACTCTTCCTGTGCATCAGCCATTCGGCACGGTCATGGAAAAATCTGGAGTGGAAACAAGGTCTTCAGAGTAGACAATGCTATCTGACGAAGCGCATGTCTTGGTGGTTACCGATAGCTCCTCAGAGGAGGATTCAGAGATAGATGACCAGTCATATTTCCCCCCCGAGGTGCATGCCCTAACTTGGCAGGGTTATGGTGCTCATATCGTGCGTACGGTATCTTGCATTGCTATGTCATTTGCTTAGTTTAGACATGCTTCGTGTGAATGCCACCTGTTTAGTGTCTAATTACCATATATGTGAATTATGCAATGCCATCTTGTTGCAAGACATTATATATGTGAATTATGCAATGTTATCTTGTTGCAAGGCATTATGTATGTGAATTATGCAATGCCATATTGTTTAGGCAAGCGTCATATATGTGAATTATATCATGCCATCCTTTTTTTATATTTCTCATTGCTTTTGTCGACAATGTTTGTATATTCAACTGCTCTTCCTGTGCATCAGCCATTTGAATTGGTGATGGACAAATCTGGAGTGAAAACAAGGTCTTCAGAGCAGACAATGCTACCTACTGAAGCAGATATCTTGCTGGTTACAGATAGCTCTTCAGAGGAGGATTCAGAGGCAGATGACCAGTCCTATTATCCCCCTGAGGTGTATGCTCAAACTTGGCAGGGTTATATTACTCATATAATGCATATGGTGTATTGCAATGCTTAGTTTTTACATCATATACACAATATTGAATGCCATCTCCTTAGTTGACACATCATATATGCGATTGCCCTCTGCTCACTTCCTTAGTATATAAATCATATATTTGAATTATGTCATGCCATGATGTTTACATAGACAGCATGTATCTGAATTATGGCATGCCAACCCATTTTCTAAAGACATAATATAGTTATATCATCTCATCCTGTTTACATAGTCATCATATTTTAAATTATGTCATTCTATCCGTGAATTATATCATGCCATCATGTTTCCATCGACGGCATGTTTGTGATTTATGGCATGCCAACCACTTTAATAGACACATCGTATAGTTATATCATGTCATCTTGTTTACATAGTCATCATATTTTGAAGTATGTCATTCTATCCTGTTTAGTTAGCCATCATACATGTGAAATTGTGTCATGCTATCCTGTTAATTAGCCATCATATATGTGAAATTATGTCCTGCTATTCTGTTTGCTTAGACAACATAAATGTGAATTATTTCATGCCCTGTTTTCTTTCCTACTATCCATTGCACCTGTCTATCTTACAACGTCTGTACATTCAATTACTTTTCTTGTTTATCAGCCATTTCAATTGGAGGGAGTGATGTCAGTATCTGTGGGAGTAAAAACACGGTCTTCAGAAAAGACCGTGCTACCTGTCGATGCAGATAGAACCACGGTTGTACTTGCCCAAGAACCAGCCCCACCACACATAACCCACACTCATGCAGATTGTACCCCTACCCCGTTGGACAGAGAACCAGCTACTGTTGGAAATATGCCCTAGAGGCAATAAATGGTTATTATTATATTTCTTTGTTCATGGTAATTGTCTATTATTCATGCTATAATTGTATTGTCCGGAAATCGTAATACATGTGTGAATACATAGACCACAAAGTGTCCCTAGTAAGCCTCTAGTTGACTAGCTCGTTGATCAACAGATAGTCATGGTTTCCTGACTATGGACATTGGATGTCATTGATAACGGGATCACATCATTAGGAGAATGATGTGATGGACAAGACCCAATCCTAAGCATAGCATAAAAGATCGTGTAGTTTCGTTTGCTAGAGCTTTTCCAATGTCAAGTATCTTTTCCTTAGACCATGAGATCGTGCAACTCCCGGATACCGTAGGAGTGCTTTGGGTGTGCCAAACGTCACAACGTAACTGGGTGACTATAAAGGTGCACTACGGGTATCTCCGAAAGTGTCTGTTGGGTTGGCACGGATCGAGACTGGGATTTGTCACTCCGTGTGACGGAGAGGTATCTCTGGGCCCACTCGGTAATGCATCATCATAATGAGCTCAATGTGACTAAGGCGTTAGTCACGGGATCATGCTTTGCGGTATGAGTAAAGAGACTTGCCGGTAACGAGATTGAACAAGGTATTGGGATACCGACGATCGAATCTCGGGCAAGTAACATACCGATTGATAAAGAGAATTGCATATGGATTGATTGAATCCTCGACACCGTGGTTCATCCGATGAGATCATCATGGAACATGTGGGAGCCAACATGGGTATCCAGATCCCGCTGTTGGTTATTGACCGGAGAGGCGTCTCGGTCATGTCTGCATGTCTCCCGAACCCGTAGGGTCTACACACTTAAGGTTCGGTGACGCTAGGGTTGTAGAGATATATGTATGCGGAAACCCGAAAGTTGTTCGGAGTCCCGGATGAGATCCCGGACATCACGAGAGGTTCCGGAATAGTCCGGAGGTGAAGAATTATATATAGGAAGTCAAGTTTCGGCCACCGGGAAAGTTTCGGGGGTTACCGGTATTGTACCGAGACCACCGGAAGGGTCCCGGGGGTCCAGCGGGTGGGGCCACCTATCCCGGAGGGCCCCGTGGGCTGAAAGTGGAAGGGAACCAGCCCTTAGTGGGCTGGGGCGCCCCCCTTGGGCCTCCCCCCATGCGCCTAGGGTTGGGAACCCTAGGGGGGAGCTTCCCCCTTGCCTTGGGGGGCAAGGCAACCCCTTCCCCCCTTGGCCGCCGCCCCCCCCCCCTT